>NC_000078.6:103118443-103383443 GCF_000001635.26 Mus musculus
GCCAATGGCCTGGCTTGCTTCTTCATCCTGTTGTGATAAGACATTATTACCAAAATCAACTTCCGGAAGGAAAGGGTTTCTTTAGCTTATAGTTCCAAGTCACAATCCATTATTGGTGGAAGCTGGGGTAGGACCTGGAGCAGAATACATGGAGGAATGCTGCTCATTGGCTTGCTCTCCTTCTGGCCCATGTTCATCCAGATTTCTTATATAGCCTAAACCTACTTGCCTATGGATCTACTGCCATAGTGGGCTGGGTCTTTGTATATCAATTAGCATTCAAGAAAGTGCTCCACATACATGCCTATAGGCCAGTCATACCAAGGCAATTCTCCATTTGATGTTCTTTCATCCCAGGGGATACTAGGTTGTATCTACTTGACAATATGGTCTTACCAGGACAATCATAGAATGCCTGCAAGCACGTTGTTAGCGAAAGCAAATCACATGGTTGAATCAAAACCAAGGGGAAATATGCTTTCCTCATTAGTGGAGGGATGTCAGACCCATTCAGTGAAAGGAGTTGTCTCAAGGGAATGGTAGGAACATGGAGTCTCATCTCTCACACTGTACAGAACATAATCATACCATAAAATGACCTCTTGCTATTCATCGGAAATTATACCTTACATGAGCATCATTAGTTCTATCTGGCAAGTTTAAACTCCTTTACATATATCATATGCCACCTTTTTCCTATTGCCCCCGCCCCCATCTCTATAGTCACTGTTGGCCCGAGGGGTCAGTAATCCTACCTGGCTTACCTGCCGCTGTCTCCTAAGCGATCACCTTCTGCCTTCTTTCATCACCTTCGTTTCTCAACACAGCAGCCAGCACGATCATTTACAATAGAATAGCATAACCTTTTCTTTTTCTGGATTAAATCCTTCCTTCCAGGGGCTTCCCACACCCCTCATAGTAAAGTTCTGAGCTCCTTGTCCTTGTGTGCCCAGAAAGTTCTCCAGGATCCCTGTCATTGTCTCCTCTCACTCCGTCTGTACTGCTCTCTCCACTACTCCATGTGGCCACAATGGCTTCTTCCCATTTCTTGATTTCGCCCTACTCGCTCTTAGCCTAGGCCTTATACCTGCTGTTCTCTATGTTTTGAGCGATCCAAGACCCATTTGATGCACACTCTCACTTCTTTTAATTCTTTGATCCAACACCAGTCACCGACGACGAGGCCCACCCTGAACCACCCCGCCCTGAGCTCAGCTCACCCCAACCCCAGCTGGCATGGTGGTTCTCATAATTCTCCAGTGATCTCTCAATAAGTAATGATTTATTGACTCCTGCACATGTCTTCCCCTCACCAAATCAAAGTCCCATGAAGCAGTAGATTTTGTCTTGTTTCCTGTTTCTATCCTAAGTGACTAAGAGAGGGCTGGAACAAAAGACTAGAAGGGAAGTCACTGCATTTTCTACGTGTGACCCTGGAAGACTGAGTGCAGATGTGTTGAAAATGAGTGGATGGCTCTTTTTAAATATTTGCCTTCAATTGTATATAAATGAAGGTTTCAGAAGATGATTGAGAGCTGAGGGAAGCTTGCCTGGTTTAAGAATATGGGCAGACAAGCTCAGCAATAACTGCCATCCTGTGCTGTTTCTTTAAGGTTTAAAATACATCAAAGATTTAAGTATGCACGCACATCCCAAACCGTAAAGCCACGGTAATCTCTCAGTAGATTTTTGAAACTTAATTCCACTTTCCTCATTTTATATTATTGATGGGCCATAATCCATGTCTATAACACACATAGAGGGGAGGTAAATATGGGCAGGAGAGGTAATTTTGTAACCTTCCAAAGTTTGCATCTATAGAAAAACAATATCTAAAACATTTTATCTTGATGACTAAAGTAATTACAAAGACTGCTCACCATGAAGAGCGTTTAGGAAACTTTACAGCAGTTGCATTTTTATACTTTTTTTTTTGTTACCATGAAGGTATTAGAGGGAGTTGCTGGAGCAATGGCTCAGTGGTAAGAGTGAAAACTGCTCATATAGAGGACGTGAGTTTGGTTCATAGCACCTACATCCTGTGGCTCACAGCTGCCTGTAACTCCAGCTCCAGGGGATCCAGTGCCCTCTTCTGGCTTCTGTGGGCACCTGTACAACCACACATGTGTGAACACAAACACACATACACACACAGACATGCATGCATATATGCATACATGCAAACACACATACACTTTAAAATGTAAAAAAAAAAAAAAAACCACAGAAGTTATTAGAAGTTATTAGTGATGATTCGGCTCAGTAAACTGTCTGCTAATCAAGCATGAGGAACCAGGTTTGGATAACTGGCACCCACGTAGAAGTCAAGCAAGGCCATGCACACTGTCTGTGACCCTAGTGCTTGAGGGTTGGGGCAGGCCAGGGCATGGATAGACAGCTCCCTCGAGCTCATTAGCCATCCAGCCTCACTGAATCTGAGTTCCAGAGAAAAACAAGTACAGACTGATCAAGGAAGACTCAACATGAAGCTCTAGCACATCTGCACACGCTCACACTCACACGCACATACAGAACACACACAAGGTTACTAACATGGCACCCGCGTCTATCAGAAGACCTCTGAGAAGGAAATGCAGATGGCCCAAAGCCACCACCCCTGTACTTTTGTCCCAGACCCTGTTCTGGGATCTTTTATATCTGACACCTTAGCAGGCTTAATGGCCATCCAGTGTTGGGAGCAGCATACATGAATTATAAAATATTGTAGATTGATCTGTGGCAAGAAGAATCAGTTTGCATTATGAAAAGGATGGGATGGTATACTTTGTAGTTTGTAGTCATGGAAACCCCTGTTGGCAAATCTGAGCCGGCAAGAGGCTCAGTGTGTTCGCTGTCCAGTGTTGCTCTAAAGAATGGTAGGTCTGATGGGAACAATCCTTTCAGAACGTTTGAGAGGATACTCTGCACTTACCCAGAACAGCGAGACAGGGCTTATTTCCAATACTGATAGATTAATAGGTCAATATTATATATTATATACCAAAAATACTTCCCACCAGAGAGACATCTTTTCAATAGGAATGTTTGTGTTCCTCTAAAACAGTTGCTCTCAGCCTGTGGGTTGCAACCCCTTTGGGAGTCACATATCAGATATTTACATTACGATTCCTAACAGTGGCAAAATTACAGTTATGAAGTAGCAATGAAATACCTTTATGATAGGGCGTCACCACAGCATGAGGAGCTGTATTAAAGGGTCGCAGCATTAGGAGGGTTGAGAACCATGTCCTGAAAGAAGCTGAGACCCTCACTTAGTACTGTTTATATCCTAGTGGGCACAGGTCCTGCTCTTAAATTGTTCCCAGTTTAGTAATGTTTATAGGCAAATACGAAAATAGTAAAATCATAGCGTGACGTGTTTGGAAACCGTGAAGGGCAGATCCTGCCTGAGAAGGTCACCACATCAGTTTTCCTGGAAGGGAAACAGAGTCTGTGGATGCAAAATCGTCTGTTGAAGATGGAGACTAGGAAACTTTCAGACAAAGGTGGAGATAGGTGGATAGATAAAGCAGGATACTGACCTATTGTTAGGTATCAGATGAAAAGTGACAAAGAGGGAAGAGTGAAAAGCCTGGCTCAGAGCAGCAGCAGCAGCAACAGCAACAGCAGCAGTAGTGTGACATTTCAAGCATTAGCTTTGTAGCTGTGGGGGCGTCACTCTCTAGGCAACATAGCTTCACGAGCAGAACGTGATGTAGAGTCAGTTATCTGCAGGATGTTGAAGCTGGCATACATGCCATCCCTCTAAGGCAATCGACAGAGGCAGAAAGTGCCTAACGATAGGAATGGGCATGGTAGACAAAAGACCCAGAAAGGTCCTTAAGTGCTTTGTCCCACTGTCCTTAACTTTAAACAGTATTTCCATTTGCAGATCCCTCTGCTAAAGGACTTTCAACGTTGGAAATGCCACGGGAATCTTCCTCTGCCCCTACGTTAGAAGCAGGTGCCCCTGAAACCAGCAGTCACTCATCAATATCAAGTAAGTGCCCCTCAGTGATGATTCCTGTGCCTGTCACCTCTGGAACATCACCAATACATATTGCTTTCGATTTTGTTAACCCTCCTACTTAAAAAAAAATGACACCTTAGTTTCCTTGACGATACAGTGCTGTGTGGTCCATGAAGTTCTGGAGGGCAGCATGGCCTGCTTTCATTCATACCTCAGAAGTCAGATTAATCACATGGGCCCTGATTGCCTAAGAACCCCAATTCATTAAAGGATAAATACAGAATTTCATCAGTCAATCAAGTGAGCATCACTACTAGTCTGAACACAGAACATAGAACTGGTCGTGTGATGCGCGTAAGGATTTGTTCATGTCAGGAGCTTATCTGGGAGACTCATTGATTTAATCTGAACCACTTCTATCATGACCACGGCTTTATCTGAGTTGTCCTAAAATAAATGCATCGTGACCCTATAGGTTAAATCTGCTCCTTTTAGGCTGAAAACCAAAAGTGGCCCAACGCATTGCAAAGTCTACTCAAGGCCAGTATTCTAAAGCCTCCCTCTGCTGTTGGGTGCTAGATTTTCACTGTCAGAAGCTTGGGTTCCATCGTTGTTCCCCCAGGCTGTCTACTTAGCTCAGTGGAATCAAGAGGTTTTTTTTCTAGCAAGGGGAATTCTCGGAAGGAATCAGTGATACAGACAAAAGTGTATGTTTCTGGAAGCCTTTGTCTCATGTCCTGGGAAATGTGTGTTTCCTATGGATGCTGCCTGAAGGGTTAGTGAGTTTTCATTTGACCATTTTCTAAAAGGATAGTTCAAGAAGACAGATACGGAGTGTATTGCAAATGCTGGACTGGCTGTATAGAGAGGAACCGTTGTCAACATTTATCCATTTGTGCATTCATTTATTCATTCATTCATCATGCCATGTGCATCTGGTGGGGGCCAGGCATCATGCTCCCCACTGGGGATCAAGGAGGGTAAAGTGATCATAGATGCCATTTAGTTGGCTCTCCTACTGTATTAACATCATGATGAATGGTTCATACACAACATGGTGTAGATCCAATCCTTACCTAAGTGCTTCATGGCAGATGGAGGAAAAAGGCTGAATGCTTGCCTAAAGCTACAGAGAGAGAGAGAGAGAGAGAGAGAGAGAGAGAGAGAGAGAGAGAGAGAGAAACTGATGCTTGCCTATGAGATTTTCAAGTTGATATTAATTCCACACTGTCATTGAATAATTCCAAATCATTTATAAGATTGTAAAAATTATGATAGTTTCCAAGTGGCAGATATTGGGCCTTTGGTTACGAAATAGGATGGCTAGTTCTAAAGCTAAGTGTGTCTGTGTGTCTGTGTGTTTAAATATCATGAAGAATGTTTGATAACTTGACAAAATCACAATAGCATGCTTTCTCTTCCTCATTTACATGAGAAGAGAAAACAAAAAGAGACAGAATTCCCCCTTAGAACTCTGAGTAGAATGATTTGGTCAGAATGGTTAAATGGCTGTAATTCTAGTACAGCATGTGTGTTGGGAGGGTCAGGATCCGGAGTCCTGACTGAGTCTGGCCTTTCTGCCATGGATTGAGCATGTTAGTCCCCACCTTCCTGCTCTTGTCATGCAAAGCATCATTGTGGAAGTTGGTGGTGTGCTCTTGGAGGCATAATGCTGGAAAGCATATCCATTGGCCCTTTTCCTCTCAGGAATTCTGCTATCTTCAAAAGCAGTTGGGAGACTGGGGGTGTAGCTCAGTGGGAGAGCCCTTGCCTAGTGTGTGTGAGGCTCTGGGTTCCATTCCCAGGACTGAAAAACAAAGCAAAATTCAGAAAGGGGAAAGAATCTCCACACAAGAGGTTTTACACCCTTACTTGATTGAGTCTACGAGACTGTATATATTTAAAAAAAATTTTAAAGCCTTTAAAAGTTTTCTGGTTTTTAGCTGGGGCCGTAGTTCAGCAGGAAGGTGGCTTGCCTAACATGGGCAAGGCCTTGGGTTCAAAACCCAGTCCTGAAGATAAAAAAAATATTTCTGCTTTTGAACTTTTCTTAAAAATTTAAAATTTTTACCTAAAGCTCTACTTTTCAAGTGAGTTACAAACTTATAAAGTTTATCAGTCAATAAACAAATCAGTGACATTTAACATTCAGTTGATTAGCTATTTCCACAAAATCTAGTGAATATGGACTCCAAGACGCGCAAATCCCACCATGTTCCTTTCTTGACTGAGCTGCCAGTTAATTGTTTTGTATCTAAACGCGGTATGATCACCACACATCGAACATCATGCTGGCCACACCAGAAGCGATGTTATGAATGATATCACTTCACACCTAGATGCTCCTGTTATTGATCGTGAAACCTCTGTACAGTGCCCAGGGTTGTGCAGGGGCTATCTAGTGGGCATTGGGCTCTGCATTCCTTTCTAGGGTGTATAGTTCATCAGCTTTGGTTTCTGAACTTGCCCTTTCAAGTGAACCAGGTCGGGGAATCCAAGTGGGCAACTTCTAGGTGCTTGGGGTCAGGCCTACTGTCACCTTGGTGAGAGTGCATGCTCATACTGAGTTGGTGCACCGGCATTGAGTATCTCATATGGGGAACGGGAGCTCAGGCGAGGGTGGTTCTCTAAGTCGCAGGCAACTGGCAGCATGCTTTTTATTGGTTTTGGTTTGGATATGCTTAGAACTTTCTACTGCCAAGAATCCTATCAGGACTTAATAGCAGGACAAAGATGTTAGGATTGCTTTCTAAACCAAAGAGTATACTTGTGGAATGGTATTTAATTCACGTTTTTTCAAATGGTAGACAGGGGGCCGCAAATGCTTGGAAACAGTGCAGATTTTGAAATCGATGTATTTCAGCTTACTTCAGTTGCTTTTTTGATTCAATTCAAGGTAACACTGTTTGTCTTGAATCCTTTTTAGGATGTGGCAGAGCATATAAGTTAAAAAGCTAACACAAACCATCACATCGCATCCATCGGGAGTTGAGTAAATACATTTAGTTGATGGAGCAATGTTAAGGAACACTACTACTGCCTGCACCACAGGCGCATGAAAGGCGTTAGTCTCTCAAGTGACCAGGAACATATGATTTACCAACAGTTGCAAGTAGCTAACGAAGACTCAATTAAGACTTGTGTGATGTGTAGAGCCTTGTCCGTAGTAACCGTCTCCTAATTTCCTTCGTATAGCTCAGTATAGGCAGATGAAAAGGGGATCCCTGGGAGTTCTGACAATGAGCCAGTTAATGAAGCGACAGCTGGAGCACCAGTCTAGCGCCCCCCATAACATCAGCAGCTGGGACACTGGTGGGTCATGCTTTTTCTTCTTGTTTGCCTCTCAGATTAGCTAATGCCACTTTCTCTGTGTCCACTTTTTGTGTTCTTTGGTTAAAACAGTTTTTAAAAAAAAAACAAACTGGAAGTAATTAACATTTACTCAGATTTTCCAAGTGTTCTAGAAGAACGTGGGTTATGTCCAGGCAGAGCCTTGTTTAGGCTGATCCTCAGGCTGGTCCCCACCTAGGCTGGTTCCTGTCTAGACTGGTCTCTGTCTAGGCATGCCCAACTCTTTTTTCCCCCTTTAAGACCCAGATTTCAGATCTCAAGTTATCTGTCTGGGGAGGAGTCAGTAGAGCTATGATTTCATGGCACAAAGTTATAAAAGCACCAAATTATCAATGTCCTCTCTCAGAAAATACAAAGTATTGAAGTTAGTGCCTATTTAATGACCAGTCTTGGGCTGTAAGTAGGTTTGGGAATGGACTGTGTAATTTTAGACAGCGGGGTCACCAGGTTGCACTCAAACATCTTCACGTTCATAAGCCAGAGCCACATCTAGCCTGCCGCCCAGTAAGAATGCCTGCCATGGCACATCTGTCTCGAGTGTGACCGTTTTTGCATTTCCTCCCCCTTAATCACATCTATGTGTGGCTTGCTGCCTTCACAGCTCATAACACTGCAGTGGTCCCCCCTTAAGTTCCTGCTCCTCCGTAGCTCTTTTCCTTCTTAAATTAAATGGGCCATTTGAGGTACAAGATTATAAACATGAAAGAAAAAGCCTTGAAGTCTGCATACACTAGGAATATGTAAGCGCTGATTGCTGCATCACGCTGGGGGAGTGCACTTTTCCATCGTGGTGATTATTTTCAGGCTCCAATTATGAGATTATTTTTAATATTCTTCATTATGATGCAGAATCACACTGTGCACAAAGAAAACCAAGATCCCAAGCTGCTTTTCACATTGTATGTGTGTGTTCTCTTAATTGTCTTTGTTGCTCTTCAAGTAGAGACCCACATACCACACCCAACCCCATCTGCAACAGGCAGCTTTAGTCTGCTGGACTTAGACAAGTGTTTGACAGGTCAAAGGCTTAGTGTCTTCTCTTCATTTAATGCCACACAGGAGTGAGCAAGGGATAGCTAAGAGGCGACAGATAGGAGAGAGAAGTTCCAGACACTGGCTAGCCATCCCCAAGAATGTATTTGGCTTAATAGTCTTTCTTTTCTGAAAGTACCATGGAGGACCCTCCAGTGACTCCTTCTGCAGAGACAAGGTTGTGTAGCCTGAGAAGCACAGCTCAGTTAACTTTCTGGTATTAAGTGCTCAGCTTGACTTGGGGACCCTGAAATCATTTTTACCATTCTGTCGTAGCTCAGTCTGTGTCTCAAACTCAGTCATTCTAGATTCTGACTATAGCTCCAACTTAGTTTGATTAAGTAGAGTTACAATCATGTTAATTGACATCTATTTCTGACCCGAATTTTAAGCTACAAAACCCTACTTGATGCCAAATAATCCATTTAGCTACAGATTTCCCTTTTCAATGAGACTTAATGGGTCTTGTGTTCTTGGTTTCACTTGTAAGGCACCATGTTGTCCGGATTTCTTTCACTGACATTTGCTAGGGCTTACTTTTAAATTTTGAATTCCCAACTTGGTTCTCTAGTCTCTAAATCCTTTAATAAGTTTTATCTCATTCTTCTCAAGTTGGTTGGTTGGGTTTGAACACGCAGGGTCTTTCTTTGTTACCCAGGCTGGTCTTGAACTTCTAGGCTAAAGTAACTGTTTTGCCACAGTCCCTTCCAACTGAGCCTGCCTTACACCCCCTTTCAGTGTTCTCATGTCTACTACTTGAGCAGAAAAGTCTGTGGATGTGTAGTTAGGTGACATGATATTTTGAACCATACACATTGATTCAGTGGCTCTCTAGTTCCCACCAAGAATAACAATGGTCCTGGAGACATCCGGATAAGGACAGCTTAAACTGGGGACATGATAAATTCACCTCAGCATACACCAGTTCATGCATAGAAAGTCCGCCTCTTCTTCTTTGTACACTACTTCTGTGTGGATGGACATCCCCCGAGAATCGCTTTATTTCTGCTCCTTATTCTTGTTCTCCACCCTCAGTCAAATCCCTATCATTTTCTGTACCTGTCCACATGTTTTTGTATGAACTGTCTGACCATTACCCCAGAGTATCATTGGTGTATTTACTGATTTGCATAACACATGTTTCATGGCCAAGGCCATAACCTCCCACTTATTCCCCCCCCTCCTCCATTTCATATTGGGATTTTCACTCTTCTGAAACAGAGTGGGAATAGAACTTTAAAAAAATTAGTTTTGAATACTCTAATATTTTCAGGTGCTGTTCATTTAACTGAGTGACAGGTTTGTAATGAAACCTTAAATAAACCCCACCCCCAGACTTGCTCTTTATGCGTTAATAAGGTAACTGTGACCGTTTGCTGCATTGATTGTGCAGTGACCCCACTGAAGACTGAAATGCTCTCTTTATCCACAGAACAGATACAGCCCGGGAAGCGGCAGTGTAACGTGCCAATGTGCCTAAACCCTGACCTGGAGGGACAGCCATTGAGGACAAGAGGTTGGTTGAGTCTCAGAGTCTCAGACTGTGGAGCTGAAGGACTGAGTATCTCTCACGGATCCACACAGCAGGCGCCAAAGCCTCTTCCTCAGCAGTTCCACGCATTTCCAACCTGCAGAACCCCTTGAGGACCAGGGCTTGTGTGAAGCTAATCCTTGAACATGACCAGCGAGGACGAGAGCTCTGCCTTATCATGCTTATCGTGTCTGTGTCTTCCCAACACTTGGGGCCTCACCACACAGTTATAGTGGCTCTCACCCAACACTTTAGACATTTGAAAATGACCTCCCACTGATTCTCTCCCTTAGCTGTTTCTAGACCAGGCATCTTTGGGCTCTTTAGCTCCTTTCCCAAGATGCAGCATGTCTCCGTGCCACCCTGTCCTCTTCTCCTGAGCAGAGTTCAGATCGACTTCATTTTTTTTTCTAGAATGGTGGGACTGTGCCTAAACAGCTATCTTGAATTATGTATGAATAATAGTGTTCTGCTTGTGGGGCAAAATGAGCATCCACCTATGCTAGGATCATCAACAATTTTAATTTCTAAATTCATCCCACACATTTAACTGCATACTGAATTAATCTTTACTTTTGTTCTTAACATCCAGAAGGTTGGTAAGCCTATCGCTGGTTACAAAAAAAAAAAAATCCTGACTACATCTTCTAAGTAGTCTCTTGAATCAAGCAGACCTATGCAGAGATATCTTCCTGAACAGTTCTTTGGTAATAGCTAGCATTCTAGCCCTCCTGCAGATGAGATGAATCACTAGTCAATGTGGCTAAGAAAAGCTGTTGTGAGTCAGGGTATTGAACAGATCTTCAGTGTGTGGTTGTAATCTATTGGTGACAGTGTGAAGGTAGGTGCGCAGTCTTCCGGTCTCTCTCTCATTGGAAGTGGTGGAGCCCATTGGTGCAGCTGTGCAGCTGGCGTGCGCTCTGAGGCAAGCACACCTCGGAGTCTCACCTGTCTCTGAGATTCCAAAAGGGGTGTTTACCAGCATCTCCGGCTCTGAAGTTCGGCTGTGGAGAAAGTCCCCCTATATTCAAGTTTCTGAATGCTCTCTGCTACTGCTTCTGGTTCTCTAAACAGAGATTGGGTATCCTGGATATCCTGGGAGGGAACCAGTGGGACGGGGGGGGGGGGGTCTCATAATTGTTGCCAGTAAATAGGGGACAAAATGGAGGCTGAGTTTGACACTGCCAACTTAGTTGTGGGTCGTTTGTGACGAAAGGTTGCTGAAGTCTGTGGCTTTCCTTTTTATATTTCTTATCTTCTCATACATTGCTTTCAGTTTCCACTTCAGTAGCAGATTTTAGCAAGCCATGGGTTCAGCTAATGTTGTCCTGTAAGAGCCAATGGCCAGTCACCCAAACTATTCTCTTTGATAGATGACTTCCATAAATACTGCAGCGTGCTTTCTGTGTTGTCATGGAGAAAAACAACTTCACTGGGGCTACTATAAGAACACGCCCCTATTAGGTAATGCCTGTTTGGAAGCCACAAAAATGCCCGAATCCTTCTAGATCCTCTGGCTGTAATCTTGACTTCCTAGTGAAATTGTGGACATGTCTCCATAAATCTTATGTCGATTTTTTTTTCCTGCTCTGTTAGACTTGCCGTTTTAGCATTTGGCTAGTGTGCCCGTCAATGAGCAAGAGTCGTGGGAAATTATATTTAAGCTTTGTGCTTTTGCTTCTCTGCTATGCGTCTGCCTATATGTGATTGTGCAACATCTTTACGGACATCCTTGTTAACGGCACCCTTAGATGTCCCTGGGCGGGAAAGTGGCTCAGAAATGGCCGATAATATGATGGCAAGGCTTGTGTTCTCAGCTGGGATCTCTGGAAGGCGCAGGCATTTTCAGAGTTGGCGCTTGTGTTTGTAAGCATTTGTTTCTCAGAAATACACTTGGTGTAAACTTTACCTGGAGAGGTGGTCTATAGTGTGGAAGCACGAACTTCGACAGCATTTCCCTCTTGGGCCACACAGCATTGCCCCTCAGGCTAGGCATCTAAGGTTTATATTCTTAGATCACTAGAACTACCATTCTCTCGGTAGTTACTCTTTCTGAGGAGAAATCAGACATCTTTGATTCCAGGACCAAGTTACGTGTTTCTTGATGAGACGTGGGTTATCTACTGATCATTGCTGTTCCGCCTTTTTGTCTGCTTGAAGAACTCAGATTTATAGTTACTATCTAGCACAGCATGCTGCTATTTCACGTTGTCACTTGGAGACTCATCTTAGATGCTTGAGCTGCACAGCTCCAGGGGATCTGCTCCATGCTGATGTCTTTCTTCATGGAGAGCCTGCTCCTGAATTCCTACATTTATTACATTTTAAGATTTACATTTTCTATTTGTGTATGTGCCATGCACGCACGCACACATGTGTGTGGACACATGCATGCAGGGGCCCATGAAGGCCAGAAGAGGAGCCTGTCAGCTCACTTAGGGCTGGAGTCACAGGCAGGCGTAGCTGCCCTGACCTGGATACAGGGAATGAACCTTGGAGCCTCTGGAGGAGCAGAAGGCTCTCGTAACTTCTGAGCCATCTTCCCAGTCCCCACATTTCCTGTCCCCAGGTTTATGTTGCTAAGATTCCAGCCTCAGATGTCTTTGAAGGGATCTAAACTCAAAGTCTTTAAGCTGTCATATTGATGGGGTGAGGTGGAGCAAGCCATCCAGCCAAACAGCTGATGCTGCACTCATAGATACTTCAGATGAAAATGAAGTCTTTTTGCCTTAGTGCTTATGAAAATAACTTTCAAAGCAGAACACTAAACTGGTTTTCTATGCCCGGTACACCCTTCTGTTCATCTGTGTGAAGTCTGGGGTCTCACCGCCTCCCACTTAGTCAGGTGTGTCGAGTCTGGGGGTCTCACTGTCTTCTGATAGTAACCCTATATTAATGATGACAAGCATTTGTGCATTAGACATGTCATATCGTTCAGGCCTTTTCCTTTAAGGCTAGGGAATTTGATTTTATCTTAGATTCTGCTGGCCTAGATGACACTTCTGTTTTTCAAAATCATGCACCATGGAAAGGCAGGCATCCAGGTTCTTTCTTGGCCCCACGTCACTGTGTGTGTTTCGGGGGGGGGGGACTTTTCATGCTGTAGATGGGATGGGGGTCACAGTCTCATGAGTGTGATCTTCTCAGAGTTAATGAATGCAGAGTGGAGACTCCCCTGGCCCCAGAAGCTCGTCTGTCTTCATGGTTGTCTCTCCGCTGCTTCCCCAGGTGCCACGAAATCCAGCCTGCTGTCAGCACCCAGCATAGCCAGCATGTTCGTGCCTGCACCTGAAGAATTCACAGAGGAGCAGCCAACCGTGATGGCCGACAAGTAAGCTCACCCATTATTCTCCCCCTTTGGTTATAAAGTTGGAGTCTGGTTACCAGATGAGGAAATAAACTCTGTTCTTCAACAGGCAGAAGCTGTGTTGTATACATTTACAATTCAGAAATGCACACACTATAAGCAGGGTCCCCCCTCCTTTATTTTAAATTAGATTGAATGAGATAATTCCACTTACCCCTAAAATTAATCTAATGTCCATAAACCCCCCTCTTCTAGAAGCATCAAATTGTTGCATTGGAAATAAAAAATTAAATTAAATTTAAAAAAGACTCCATTCTTAATTCCTCCTGACAGTCCAGTCTATTCTTCGCATCTCAAACTGACTCGTCACCTCTCTGCCTGTCAGTTCCCGGCAGCCTTGAGTTCTTCTAGGTTTTAAGCCCACATTTAGCACATTGGCTAAGGTATTCTAGTGTGTGAATGTCCCCACTGCTCTGTCCCCAGCCCCATCTAGAATTCCAGAGAATCCCTGATGTGTTCTCTCTCCTTACTTGATTGTTTTAGCAAATTCCTCTTAATTCATTTACGATCTAGCTTAAGACAAAGTTTCTCCGATTATAAGGGACAGGGCTCCACTTTTTCAGAGCCTCCTGTACATCTCTAACCCAACACATGTCACACTGTATTTTATTTCTTTGTCTAAATGGTACAGGTATATGTTATAAAGTAGATGGTGAGTCCCCTGAGATAAGAACAATTTCTTCTGTATTTTGTGTCCCAAGCATGCTATGTCTTGCCTGGCACACAAATCATGTTTACTGAGTGTGACAAAACAAAATAAGGCTTGCACATTTTCAAACCTGGACAGATCCCTTGGGAATAATCAGGTTCCTAGATAAAGGTGGCTCACACTTATCATAAATGAGAGTGAGTAGAAAGGACAGTGTGAATATCCACTTAGAGATGCTCATTGCTCAGTCACATGGAGCTGATGGCTGCCTTGGGCTTTCTACATCTGTAATTAAACACCACGGCCAAAAGCAACTTATAACCTATTGTCCATCATCCAGGGAAGTCAGGACAGGAGGTCTGGAAGCAGGAACTGAAGTAGAGCCCATGGAAGGATGCTGCTTACTGGCTTGCTCCCCCAGCACTGTCTTAGCTTGCCTTTTCATACAGCTTTGGACTACCTGCACAGGGGTGGCACTGCACACAATGAGCTAGGTCCTCCCACATCAGTCACCCACCAAGAAAATGCCCCAAAGACATGCCCACAGGCTGAGCCTATAGAGGCATTTTTCTCAATTAAGATCCTTTCTTTCCAGATAATCCTAGCTTGAATCAAGGTGATATAAAAACTAGCCATCATAGTGACCAGACTCGAGAGGCAAAGGTGCCTTGTGTGTATAACTGCCTTGAAATATCCTCAGAACTTTGGTTATAATTTCCCCAGTTTGTGTCTATGCACTCCCATTTCAGGTTCTGATTTTTCCTAGTTGCTTCTGTGTGTGTGTGTGTGTGTGTGTGTGTTCCAGTGCACATGCATTTGTATGAGCATGAGTTATTTTTTGTTCTCCGTTTCCCTTTATAAAGCTGCCTTTGGTTGAGCTGGGTGAATGGGTGAATGGAACCTATATTAGAACACAGGAAAGAGCTTGAGTGTGGGCTTCTTCTTTTTTTCCACGTGAGAGAGGTTTATTGTGCAGAAGTAGGGGGGCGGCGAAGCGGGTAGAAGGGCAGAGAGGATGAAAAAGAGAGAAGAGAAGGGGAGAGAGAAGAAAGAGAAGAAAAGAGCGAGGTGGGCTTCTTAAAAGCAAGTGTGAGTGTACTGGTTTAGCAGGACGAGATACTCAGGAGGCTCGGCCTGGCTCTGCAGGCTTCCTAGAGTGCCCAGGTCCACTAGAGTCCTCTGTCTCTCATCCACAGATAGAACCTTTGAAAGCTTCTAGCCACCTGTAGTCATTTTTGATTCTGACAAATGAAAATTAATGTAGTTACTGCCATCCCTCCCTCCTTCCTTGCCACTTCCTGTGAGATGGCTGCCCCAAGACACCTGATAAAGCCCACGACCATCAAGTAGAGGACCCTGAAGGCCATCCTGCACCAGTCAGGACAGTATGTCCAAGTGAAGAGCATCCAGTGTAACCCAAAGGTATCAGTAGCAGAGTGTGAGGAGAGCCAGGCAGGGGCCAGGTCCTGATGTCCAGCCTTGGTTCCTTGTGCTGTCCAGCTACTTCTGGGAAGTTTACGGTCCATAGCATCAGGGACCTGGAAGAACTCCTATTGTGGGCAACTCTGACTGTGCTGAAATGTTTCCTCCATCATGGAAACAGCAGCAGAGCTAGCCGTCAGAGCCATCAAACACATTACCAAACTGTACAGCAAGGAAACACAGGTAGATGTCTCACATGTGCATTTGTTTGTGCTTAAATAAACTATAAAAACTGATCAAAAAATTATCTAGTCACTGACTATTCTTAGACACAGTTTCACATTCTTAAAGGCCCAAGAGCTGTTATCCTACCGGAAGCTCTTTCTAAAGGAGCAGAAACCCCTCTGGGGCCAGATGCTCGTGGACTGAATGGTAAGGAAACATCTAAGAGGGCTGCCATCCACACTCTTCCCATGTCTTACCATGACAGTGGCACTGAAGTCTCCACTTACATTAGAGTGGGCCCCGATGACACCATTTTGGACCTTTCGAAGACTTCAGACAAATAGCCGTGCTTGTATGGTACCTTGAAACCACGGTCGGGTTTTTTACACGTCCCTTCCTCTGCTTCCTTTGCAGATGCCATGACTGTGGGGCCATTCTGGAGGAATATGACGAGGAGACCCTCGGGCTAGCCATCGTGGTCCTCTCCACGTTCATTCACCTAAGCCCAGACTTGGCGGCGCCGCTGTTGCTTGATATCATGCAGTCTGTGGGAAGGTGAGTGTTATGTTCTATTTTATCTGCAGGAGAGGGTGCCTTACTTAAAATAGAAGCCATCCGTTAGAAGGGGAAGCATCCGGTCATCTTGCAGATGCCTGGAACCTGGGGGCATCAACTCAGACTGGATTTTAGAAACTTGGATGGAAACATCTTTTGATTTCATTTCTCAGCTGTACCAGGTCATGAGTCAAGGTCAGAGTGGAGCCAGAGGAGGCTGCACCGAGGGAGTTTGACTGTTGCTCCCTGTTGCTGTATGTGTTCGGATGGCCTGTCCACAGCAGACTTTGTGTATTAGCCATTGTACCGATCATACTCTTCTCTCCCTTGACCTGTTCTGGAGTGATTTGATTCCATCTTTGGTGATCCCAAGAGAGCCTCGCTGAACTGTTCAGCTCAGGGCGTTATGGTGTGTCGCACAGCATCTTCACAGTTCTGGCTTCACGTTTTGGGAACAGGCCCTTCAGTCTGACTGTTAGTGTGAAGGGAATTCCCTTTTTATGTAGACATCAGAAGAGGAATGTGGCTCATGTTCACGACTAGATTCCAGTTCAGTAATAACTATGCAGCTCGTAGACCCCGAGTTACGTTACTTCAGTCTCTACATCTTTACATTTGACTCACTTGCTCTGTTGTGTAGACTAGCAAGAGTCTGAAAAACATCTAGTACAAAAGTTTTACTCTTGGTAAACTGAGGACGCCTCCGCTATCTGGTTTGTGGTGGTGGAGCACTTTACAATTTGCAGTTTGCTCCTAGTTGGGTTCTCAAAGGTCATTGACAGAGAAATACATTGAGTCAATGCAGGGATCACTGGATCACAGGTTCTGGTGTCCGCCTAGCCTGGTTACAACTGCCATTTCTTTTTACGTTGGGTGGGTTAGAGTAAATTTTTTACCTGTATGCATTTACATTGAGATCTGTGGTTGATACACAAGACAAGTTTGGAAGACTGGATTAAGTTTAACCCTGCACATGACTGCGGAGTGGTCCCTCAGATGCCTACACAGGGGCTCTCAGTATCTATACCCTCACCACCAAACCCAGGGTCCTAGCTCAACGCTAATGCACTTCACCACGGAAAGCTGAGATACCTACCTGTGTGACTTTTTCTTTTATCTTCTAGGCTCGCATCCAGCACTACCTTTTCTAATCAAGCAGAAAGGTAAGAACCTCCAGTGGGCTCTGCTCATTTCTCTTTCGCCCTGTGCATGTCCTCACAGTCTGACGCTGGCCACAGGCACATGGTCTATGAGATGACGTCTGCTATTCCACCATAGCTCCTGAGAGTTTCTGACCTGGCTTTGCACATTCATTCATTCACTCAGTTTCATCAACGAGTATTTTTAAAACCCAATGTGTACTAGTTTAGTGAGGTTTTTTTTTGTCAGTCACGCTGTGAGTCCAACTGAGAGCCTCAAGCATTCTAGGAAAATGCTCTACTGCACAGCTGCACCCCAGCCCTGCTTGGGTTCTTGTTAAAGGCAATAGCCAGTGTGATTCCTCGCCTTGTTTGACTTTCAGTTTTACCAAGAAGGCAAACATGAATGAATAGCCACAAAAGTGTACTGTAACTGTGCTAAGTGCTGTGAAGGAAACAGACTCGTGTAATGTTAATTCATTACACATTTATTTATTTGCATGTGTGCATGTATGCATGGTGAGTGTGGAAGTCAGAGATCAATACTGAGTGCCATCTCGGCACCCTCCACCTTACTCTTCGAGACAAGGTCTCTCATAGAACTGGGCACTCACCAGGGAGCCCAGGGGACCCTCTTGTGTCCTCTCTATCTTGGGCTAAGGGTATAGACCCATAAATGAGTATCTATAGAGTTAGTGCCAGGTGCTAGACAGGGTAGTCAGATGTCAAATCCTGGTTTTTGTGGAGTTTACATTCAAGTCAACGAGACAGAAAATATGTAAGTTAACCAATAGGAAACTGCCCATGTAATTTAATATCATTTAATGCAATGTGTTATGAATATTAACTAATTCCGGGTAATAGAGAAGGCTCAGGACTGACATTTTAGACACAATGGCCAAGGACAGTCTCCTGGAGGAAGTGCTATGTAAACAAATTCTAAGTGGGGAGAATGATCTATATAGCAAGCTATGGAGAGAATGCCCCAGGCAGAGGGCACAGTCAGGACAAGGGCTTCAAGTGAGGAAAGAGGGTGGTAAACCTAGAGACAGACCAATGTGTCTTCAGTGAACACAGAGAAGATGGCAGAAAGTAAAGGGAACAGCATAGAAGCAGCTAGACCACCGAGGTCACTCAGGGTTAGCTTTTACTGAGGTCACAGAGCACTAGGTGAGGGCCAACACGCTCTGCCTTAAAACACTTAAGACCCTCTGTCCTGTCTGGGCCTGTGTATAATGCATTCTTATTGACAGACACCGTGGTGATACTTTAGGTATGGCTTTTCTTAGATTTACACATAACCCTAAATGTACATTCACTGAATTTGACAAATAGCTTTACCTGCACACCTGGGCCCTGTCAAGACAGAACTTAACCATGATTGCCAGAAGGGCCCATCTTCCACAGGTCCAGTTATCCTCCAACCATGGAAGCAAATGCTCTTTTCTTGCGTGGTAGATTAATTTTGCCCGCTGTAGAGCTTTGCATGAATGGAACTGTGTTGCTGTTTTGTGTCTGGCCTCTTCAGGCAACAATGCTTTGAGATTTATCCGTGCTGTTGCAGGTACCTTGGTCCGTTTCTTTGTCAGAGCTGAACATGAACCACATGGTTAATTCAGGTTTCTACTAAAGAGTATCAGGGTCATTTCTAGTTCAGTGCGATTCCTTTGCAGCTATGAACATTCTTAGACAAGGCCCTTTGTAAATAGATGCTTTCTTTCTCTTGGAAATGGAATCATTGGGCCACAAAATATATGTGTGCTTGATTTTTTTTAAAATAAGAAATCAGAACTTCTCTTACATAAATATGGTTGTATAAAAGTATTTGTTCTAGGGCCTAGCTCAGCACTTAATGGTTCTTGCAGGCGACCTAACTTTGGTTCCCAGCTCCCATGGCAGCTCATAACTGCCTGTGACTGCAGTTCTAAAGGAACCGATGCTCTGAGGGCACTGAACATGTGTGTTTATACCCACACATAGACGCATAAGTAAAAATGAAGAAAATATTGCTTGTAAGGTTTTTTGTTTTGTTTTTGTTTTGTTTTGTTTTGTTTTGTTTTGAGACATGGTTTGTCTGTGTAGCCCTGGCTGTCCTGGAACTCAGTCTGTAAACCAGGCTGGCCTTGAACTCAGAAATCTGCCTGTCTCTGCCTCCCAAGTGCTGGGATTAAAGGTGTGTGCCATCACTGCCCGACACTAAATGAAGGAAATATTAGATAAAGGCTATGCTATTTATCCTGTGTGGGATACTATTTTACAGTCCCATCATCAGTGAGACTTGAGGCTGCTCCACATCCTTGCCAGATTTGGGTGTTGTTCGTATTTTCAACTGGAGCAGATGGAGTGGCTATATGGTGGCCATCTCTTTGTAGCCTTAATTTGCATCATCCTGATGACATTTTTTTCAAATGTTCATTAACTGTTTTATATATCCTGCCTGAAGTGTTCACTTAAATGATCTTTTCCATCTTTTAAATTGGGCTGTTTTCTTTTTACTCTGGAGTTGTCAGACTTCTTTATATAAATATTTTTAAGACTATCTTTACCTAGGCTGGGCTCATTCATTTTCCCAATGCTATAATTTGCCAACAAGGTTTTTATTTAGATGAACTTTAACTTATCCATGCTTTAAAGTGTATGCAATTATGGATTTTTATTGTTTAGCTGAGAAAACCTTGTCTTGCCTGCTTCCAAGTCGTGTCTATTCTCTGCTTTCTGTTAGGGTGTGCTTTCTGTTATTTTCTTCCAAACGTTTCATAACTTTAGCATTTAGATTTATCTCTTACATAATCCATCAAAATTACCTTTTATACAGTGTTGGGTAGGGGTAGAGACATTCTCTATATTCATATAAAATATCCAGCTATGTAAGCACCTTCTTGTTTTAAAGACTCCTCCCCTCGTTGGTCCACTGTGATGTGTGTTAAACTCCAAATTCCCTATATAGCAGTGTAGCGTGTATCCATGTAGATGGTGGCGTGTATCCATCTGGTTCCTTTGGGCTCTACACTGATCCTTCGTCTAGTGTGGTGGTTCTCAACCTTCCTAAGGTTTTGACCCTTTAATGATGTTCTTCATGTGCGATGATTCCCCAACCACAGAATTATTTTGTTGCTACCTCCTAACTGTCATTTTGCTACTGCTGGGAATTGTAATGTAAATATCTCATGCACAGGATATTTGATATGCAACCCCCAAAGGGGTCATGACCTGCAGGTTGAGAACCACTGATCCGGTGCCCCATGGTCTGGATTACAGTGGTGAGGCTTGGCATCAAGTAGCCAGGGTATTCTTCCTTCCTTCTTCCCTTCCTTACTTACTTCCTTCCTTCCTTCCTTCCTCCCTCCCTCCCTCCCTCCCTTCCCTTCCCTCCCTCCCTTCCTTCCTTCCTTCCTTCCTTCCTTCCTTCCTTCCTTCCTTTTTCTCTTTTTCTAAAGATTTGTTTAGCTATGTAAATTCGTTAAATTTCCAAATTAGCTTCTCCTTTCTTTCTGTTCTGCCTTTTCGAGAAAGTATCTTGCTTTGAGCCCTGGCTGTCCTCAACCTAGTGGGGATTCTCCTTTCTCTGTCTTCTCACTGTTGCTATAACAGGCATCAGTTCTACACTGTGTCCAAGCTTCTCCTTCTTTAGGCAAAATGGTTATTGGAGTTGACAGTGTATATTAATTTGGGAATAACTGATATATATATATATATATATATATATATATATATATATATATATATATCCCTCTCATTAAGTTTTAAGTTTCTCTCAGCTATGATTTTGAAATGTGTGCCCACATATATGGAGGGTGTCATCCTTAGGAATGCCATCTAGCTCCTGTGAGACAAAGCCTCTCATTGGTCTAGAGGCTCCAGTTAGGCTCGACTGGCTGGTCAGTGAGCCTCTGTGAGCCCCATCTTCACCTCCCCAGTGCTAGGATTCCCAGTGTACAGTACCAATGCCTTTCCCGGTTATGAGGATTCTCGGTTCAAACTCAGATCCTGGAACTTGTAAGGCAAGTGTTGTCCAGGCTGAACCATCAACCCAGCCCCGGAGCCATGTTCAGTAGTGGTCTTGTACAACTTTGGTTAAAATTTTACATTTTGGAATTTTGTAAATCTTCTGTTTAAACTTTAAACTTTAAATTTTGTAAATCTTTTGTTAAATCTTGTTAGATTGACCCCTAAGAATTTTATACATGTTAGAAATAATGTAAATTGAATTTTTTTTCCTGGTTTTTGAGACAGGGCTTCTCTGTATAGCCCTGGCTGTCCTAGAACTCACTCTGTAGACCAGGTGGGCCTCAAACTCAGAAATCTGCCTGCCTCTGCCTCTCGAGTGCTGGGATTAAAGACATGTGCCACCACTGCCTGGCATAAATTGAATTTTAAAGGAAATAATTTTCAATTTTTTTCCTGGTGGATAAAGATTTTTCTGGATTAGTGTTGTATCCTAGCTTAATTCACACATAAGTTCTAGAAGTTTCCTAGACTTCTAGACTTTATAGACTTTTTACGGTTTTATTTTGTTTGGAAAACATTATATTACCTACCAAAATATGTTTTACTATCCTCCTTTCTGATATTTTGGGGGTTTTGTTACTTTATCATAGTAGGTAGAGCCACCAGTACAATAAGGGATGTGGAAATGGCCGTTCCTGTTTTGTTTCCTGCCTTCACAATCTCATTCTGGTTATGTGTTAGCCAGGGATTTTTTTTGTTGTGTTTTGTTTTTGTTTTCACAGACACTTTTTTTAAAAAACAAACTGTTTTCTTCTATTTCCAATATGTTGAGTAATTTAAAACTCATGTGTTTTTATTTTAATATGTTGAATCACATTGATTGATTTTTTCTCTTCTTTTTTTGTGTTAGCAAATGTGTATATATGTGACGTGATGGTTCACATGTATGTGAGTGTGCATGTCTGTAGCTGTGCGCATTGGCGTGTGGAGGCCCACAGTTGACATCAGGAGTCCTCCTTGGTCATCCTCCTGCCTCATACTTTGAGGCAGGGTCTCTCCACCAAGCCTCAGACCTTGCTATGCTGCTAGTCTGGGTAGGAAGCTTGCTCACGCAGAGCATCCTGGAGCTCCATCCTCCGAGGCTCAAGCTCTAGGTGGTTCACTGTGCCCACATGGAGGATCTGAACTCTGGTCCTTCTCCTGGCCGTTTCCCCAGCCCCTATGTTGATTGTGACGTTATTCTGGCATTCTATGGATAAACCCTATGTGATCATGATATATTATCCTTGTCATCTATAGTTGGATCCAGTGTCCAGAGGAATACTGTGCTGTGTTTTTCTCTTCCTGTTCCTTTGTGTTTGTTTGTTTGTTTATTTATTTATTTATTCAGATTTATCTGATGTTAGTTTTAGGGCTATGGGGGCCTCATGAAACAAATAGCCAAAAGTTTCCCTTGTTCTGTTTATTTATGTCAGTCATAAGTTTAGGGCTCTGTTTTCCCTGGAGGCCGCCTTTGACCTTTGAACCAATGTTCCAAGGTGGACTTGGCATGATGAGGCAGAGGCTGATGTACCTAGCTTAGGAGAGCTTCTTGCCCTTCATCCACTTGGGACCTTTGATTTCTTCCTTCTGGTAACCTACTCCCCTACCCAACCACCTCAGGAATTATTCTCTCTGCTGCTTTTGTCTAAGAGACAGAGCCATGTAAAACCCTCAGGTACTTTTTGTTACAAGTGCCAGCTCAGATGCTCCAAGAAAACATGGCGGATCTCCCAAAAGAAGTGAGGATATTCTCACTGCATTCCCTCAGGGCAACCCTCTCTTGGCCTTGCTAGGCTCTTGCTGATAACTCTTATCCACTTCTAGACTTTGTGGCCTTTGAAAGTCACTGGCTTTGGGATACTCAGCTATACTTGGAGAGTCCTGGAATAATTCTGCTGTCACTTTGGCACTTTATGGATCTGTCTGAAAAAAATTGTTATGAAGTATTAGGTTTGACTATGGGTAATTTCATCTCTCTGGGGGAAACTAGCAAGAAAGATAGTGGATAAAACTGTGGCGCTCAGAGCCTAACCTCTAAATCATTGCATGCATGCTCGTTGGTCTATAGCTTGTGTTGTCCTCTCTGTTTGAACGCAGCATGATGGTTCCAGGCAATGCAGCAGGTGTGGCCAAGCAGTTCCTGCGCTGCATCTTCCATCAGCTGGCCCCCAATGGCATCTTCCCTCAGCTCTTCCAGAGTGCCATCAAAGGTAACTCATCCCCCCACCCCCACCCCAGGACCCAGACACCACAAGCCTGGCCAGTCCCCAGAAAGCCTACTAAATCTGATCATTTGCTTTATAGATGGGACTTTTTTAAGGACCTTAGCCACATCTCTCATGGACTTCAACGAGCTGAGCTCAATTGCTGCCCTCAGTCAGCTCTTGGAGGTAGGTTTGCGTGAAAGGTACCCTAGGTCCCAGGCAAAGTTATGTACCACATCTGTCTCCCTCCCTGAGGCACCCCTGGACTGCTTCACGGTGAAGTGTTGTATCTAACATAGAGAAGTCCCAGACTGCTTCACCATGCCCAGGTGTTGCTAGGAAGAAAGCAGCGGCTGCTATTATCAACAGCTCCAATCTTTACTTTGGAAGAGTCTTTCCAGCAGGCGTTGTTCATTACCTTCTTAGCACCCATCCAGACCCATTCTATATCCTTAGAGAGTTCTTAATTCATGATCCCATTTTATCTTCAGGACATAAAGATCATTAGTTTTGCCCCTGCCGTTTTACTAAATGTAGCTGGTTTCCCTCTGTATTCCTTCTGGCTGTTAGAGCAGTCAGCCTGTGTAGCAGGCAGCCCATCGTGTTTATAGTGCAAATATTTAAGGTTTCTAAGCAAACCTTCTCTGGGTAGCTTTATGATTCGTGTCCTGTTTCAGCAGTTGATTGCCTATGCTTTTGTGTTTTTAGGGTCTAAATAACAAAAAGAATTTACCAGCAGGGGGTGCTATGATACGCTGTTTGGAAAACATTGCCACGTTCATGGAAGCTCTGCCCATGGATTCTCCTAGTAGTCTCTGGACCACAATCAGCAACCAGTTTCAGACATTTTTTGCCAAGCTGCCTTGTGTTTTACCTCTGAAGGTGAGCTCAGCCCAAGTTTTTTTTAGCTTCCATTACTTTCTGCCCATCTGCTTACAGAGACCAACATGCGAAGCACGGTCGGTCAGGTGATCTGATAGAGCCCAAGAAGCTAGGGGAAATCTGTCAGCTAGAGGAGAGAGTTATTTAGGTCATCCACTCTGCTGTCGGCAGCATGGAGTGGGTACTTTGCTTGCTGATAATGAAGGTACCCCGTGACCACGTGGTTTTTAGTTGAATGCCAACCGACTGTGGTTTGTTTCTTTCCTTTCTTTCTTTTTAAAATTTGTGTTTGTTTCATTTTCAGCGAGGGAGCTAGAACTCAGCCTCCTGTGCATGCTAGGTAATCATCCTATTACTGAACTATATCCCCAGTCCTTAGGTGGGCTTTCTGCAGAAATGCTCTTCTCAAGTGGATATCCAATAGGCAAGGAAATTAATAGCTTATCTAAAAGGAATCCAGACGTAGGTAAAGTGTTAGCTTTAGAGAATTATTTAAAGTGGCATGTGTTTTGTTTTGTTTTGCTTTGCTTTGTTTCGGTTTTTCTGAGTAATGTTCAGGAAAGAGCAAGATGATATTCAGTGGTTAATCTGTAGTTCAAGGGTCATTGTCGTCAGGGGCCTGATAATAAAAAAAAAAAAAAAAAATAGAAAAGGAAAGAAAGAAAAGCAGGAACTTGTTTTATTAAAGCGGGAGAAACCAATAAGACACATTCTTCCTGTATGTCATCAAATAAAGAGTTGTACCGTAAGAGAGGAGGTGTGAGTTGTAATTGCTCCATGGAGGTGGGGAGAAGGTTGGAACTCACGCCTCCTGACTCCCAGTCTAGTGCTCCTGTATGACTGCACACTGCTGTAAACCAAGAAAGCCGCAAGCGTTTGTATCTCCAGGACCGGGGCCAGGAGGTAGCCAGCCTTGGCAGAGCCACTTCTTTGTCCCTTTGTCTCCACTAGAGTTGTGTGACTTCTTCATGTAACTCAGATAAAATTACTACAAAGCAAAGTCGAATAACTTGTTCATCTGACCAGTGAAGTCACATGTTGGTACTTCTGGAATAAATGCCTCATATGTATAAGATGTTGCAGAGGTCAGCTAACCGTGGCAATCACAGTTGTGGAACCAGTGGATGCTAATAAGGATGCTGATAAGGAGCTGGTAATTCGGAGCCTTTAGCTTGCCGAGTGCTGTTGCTAGGGTTCAAGGGGACTGTGGAGAGCAGCCCAGGTTTCTGTATCACCACTCTCTGGGTTACCTGTTTATCCATAGCTTAAAGTAGATGAGCAAATCCAAGCAAAGAGGACTAGTCCTGGGCTAGCTAGATAGCTCAGGGAGTAAGGGTGCTTGCCACCAAGCCTGACAATCTGAGTTCAATTCCCAAGTCCCCCACAATGGATGGAAAGACTGATTCCCAAAGATTTCAAACATCCATATGTGTGCACACACACACACACACACACACACACACACACACACACACACACACACACACACACACACACACGAGCCATTCAGAAGCACCTATCCCGATAATGAAGATGCTGAACTCCATACTGACCAGCAGGGGGTGCTGCTGCTGTAAACAACTGGCATGCCTAATTTGTGACAATCAGCTGCGCCTGCAGGGACTCCACCCTTAATGAGTTGAGTGGTGTGGTGAGAGGCAAGGTACTACGGAGAACGGAGCCCCTTGACAGCGTTAATGCATGGCACCTATGGAGGACTGCCCTCCTCTCCTGCTGATGGTGGCTATGTGGGAACAGGCCTCAGCATACAGATCTTCCCCCAACTAAGATGACATTTTCTGGCTTTTAAGTCACTAGAGTTTGGCCTGATTAGCAGCTAGTTTTCAGCTCCTGCTTTAAAGTAAGTAAATGTCACACCAATTCTGAAGGCAATTGGCATATTGAACAGGCCGAGGTTCTTTTTAAAAGATACTTAGAAAATGCCGTCAGGATTTGTGTAAGAGCGTTCCCTGCTAGGTCAGATCTGAGAACTGATTCCGTTTTGTCCTTAATCTCTTGGGAAAGTAATACTCTCCACTGAAAAGCTTGCAGTTTGCTTTTGAGAAGTCTCATTGAAGTGGATCTTGGACTTCAGGGTGCACCGCAGCTCCTGCTAAACACAGGGCCACGACTGGTCAGAGTTTGGCCCGAGGATTTGCATTTGAACAAATGCAAATTTCAGGTGACAGACGAGCTGCAAGTCCTGGGATCCAAGATGATTCCCTCTGGCTTAGTCTGTACTGTGTGGAAGGCTTCAGTGCAACCTTGTAGAAATGTTGCTAAGGATATGCTTGCAACAGTAAAGGGCAGCTTATTTGTGCTCTGCCATTTCCTCCCAGTCTCTGTAAACACAGGGATTTTCAAAGCACATTTTCATGTAGAATCTTGTTTTTTTTTTTTTTTTTTCTCAAAAATTTTGCTACTTTTCTCCAGGTTCCAGGTCATGTCTTTTCCTGACAAAGGGAAGATGGCTTCACCCCCTAGGGACTGGGGACAGGTAGCTCAGCAGTGCCACACCCTTTTTCTATGCACAAGGACCAAATTTAATCCCTAGCCTTGTGAAATGTTAAAATAAGAAACAAATCCCAGAGAAAGGATGATAAAACTGGATCTTATTTGGACTAAAGATTTCTATAAGGTTTTGCTTTGCCCCAAAATAGCTTTTCATAATTTAGTGTACCTCCTTAGACTAGTATACATTTAACATCTGCCTACTTACTTCTGTGTCTACTTAACATCTTTCTATCCACCTGTTCATCCGCCTATCTGCCCGTCTGTCTATCCATCCATCTATCCATCCGTCTATCCATCCATCCATACATTCATCTACCCACCAGTTCTTTATCCAACTTTCTATATCATTTCATTCTAGAACTGTATCTTTGAGAAATAGCTTCAGAGCTATGTTTATTTATTTATTTATTTATTTAATGATTATTTTAATTTTATGTAATTTTCTCATTGAAATCTATCTGAAAATGATTATTTTTAATATACATAGGAAACAGTCTAGCTGTAGTTACAGTAAGAATTATGTGTGCATGTGTGTGTGTGTTTGTGTATAAGTACATGAGGGTATATATGTTTGTGTGTGTGTATGTATGTATGTGTGTGTGTGTGTGCATGTTTGTGCATGTGTGTATGCATATGTGTATAAGGGTATATGTATGTGTGAATTGCTGTGAGAATGTGTTCATGTGGAGGCCAGAAGTCAGCACTGGGAATCACTCTTTAGGCATGGCCCACCATGTCTTTGAGATGGGCTCTCTTCCTGGCCTGAGCTCACTGAGTTGGCCAGGTTGACTGACCAGCGAGCGCCAGGAATCTCAATGCCTTCACCACACCTGCCAACACACCCAGTTCATTTATATGGGTTCTAGAGAGCAAGTATGGGACTTTATGCCTGGGTGGCATAAAGCCCTTTACTGTTGGAGCTATCACCCCAGACCCATATTCTTCCTTTTGCAAAATAAATGCAGGAAATATTTGAAGCAAAGGAAACCTTGAGAGTTGACTTTTCGTTTTTCATATCTGTTCACAGTGTTCTTTAGATTCCAGTTTGAGAATTATGATTTGCCTCTTGAAGATACCTTCCACCAATGCCACGAGGGTATGTATTTTTTGTTTTAAAGTACTTCAGAAAAGCTTGACTGGTTGATTATTTGATTGCTTTATAACTGAAAGAGAGGCAGATAGCAATACTGATAACCTGGCTGCAAATGGAATGACCCAGTTAGCATCATGATAGGTCAGCATCTAATATCCCGCAATGCTACTGTTTGTAGCCATTCATCCTGGTCTAGCCCATCACTCCATCCTCCAAATTATCAACTAGTTGAACCTTTTAAATAGGGTTGTGTTGGTTCCTCAGCTAAAAGTCTTTGATGACTGCTGATTTCTTTCAGGATAATGTTTAAATTCCTTGATGTGGCATACACTCACATCCCTTCTCATCAGCCCACCTTCCCAGTCTAATCCCACTACTTGTTCCATTTATCCATGGCTCCCATGCAGCTTCAAAGTCAGCATCATTATCATCATGATGACAGTGGACAATGTCTGTTGAATGCTCCTGTACTTTACACATATAATCTTAGTTTCAGATCCTCACCTTTGTTTAGGCTGTTTCCTTTGCCTGACATACTTTAAACCCTTGTCTGTACTGAACACCTTTTCATCCTTCAAGTCCCAGTTAAGGGTTCTAAATGCTCATACTATCAGTAGGAAGCACTTCCTTGATTGAGCATTTAGTATTAACACTGACAGTTTCCTGCAGTTGCCAGGAAGATCATGAGCCTTGTGGGGGTGTTCAGGACTGTTTCTCATTTCCTTTTATACCCTGCTCACATATCTTGGCTGTTTCCTGTGCAGCAGTACAAGAGCATATTTTATGACAGTGCATAATTACTAACTCATTATCTACCAACAATGCACATTTCTTACAGCTATTTACCTTAACTATACTTTCACAGAGTCACAGTTTATGCTAGCTGGTTGAGAGGTTAGTCAATCTGTGGCTATACAGTGAAAGACATTAGGCCCAGAAGCAACATGTCTAATCAAGGTCATAGAGCTAGTTTGTGAATATCTGAAACTTAAGCATAGGTCCTTAGAAGGCAAGTTTCTAGGTTTTTCTGCTGTGCCATGTTGCCAATTAATTGTTGTTTAGGTGTGTTTCCATATAAGCCACCATATAGCTTTTAATCTATAGGCACCATTTCAAAGTTTCTTTGAGGTTTTCTATATGAAAAGCATCACAAATATTTCTATAGAAGAGTACCAATAAATTAAAAACATACCCATTCTCAGGGGACAAACAACAAGTAATGAACTGCTTTTCATGTAAATATAAAAGGAACTTAAACAAGTTTTATATCTGGGTTGAAGAAACGGTTTAACAATTAAGAGTGCTTGCAGCTTTTGCAGACCCCAAGTTTGCTTCCAGGCACTCATGTCAGGCAGCTAACACCCCCTTTTTAACTCTGGCTTCAGGGGATCTGATGCCCTCTTCTGGCTTCCTCAGGCTCCTGCACACACATGGCGTGAACACCACACAAACACACACATAAATAAAAATAAATTCAATCTTCAAAAATAAGTTCATATCTGGAGCTGCAAAGATGCTTGGAGGGTCAAAGCCCTTGGCAACAAGTGTGACTTCCTGAGTTCCCATCACCAGAATTCACCTAAGAGCTGGATGCCAGACAGGGGCTTTGAGAAAGGGCAGGAGAGACTACCTAAAATAAGATGGGAGGTGAAGGATACCAAGGATAACTCCTTGGACCTCCCATGGCGTGAACACACACCAAGTACATATTTTTAAAATGTTTATATCCTCTTATTGAGTCATCTTTTTCTGGAAGTGTATTTTAAGGAAGAACAATTTGAAGTGAAAATTTCATGCAGATGTATTTGTTGAGGTGTTGTTTTCAGTGTGGCTATGAAGATGAATGGCTCTGAAGAGTCAAATAGCACTTTAATGTCTTACATTGTTAATAAGAAATGGATTGCGTATGTCTGTATGTAGATCCAAGGTTCCAACTGAGAAGAGTAGAATCCAGTGTTAGAGCTTGCGCTCTCCCTGGCTCCTGGGGTTGTCAGGAGAACTTTGGATTGGACAATGAGGATGCATTGAGCTCTGCCTGGCACTCAGCTGGTGCTTACAAAACACGAGTGACTTTTGAAAGCCCGAAAGACTAAAACTTGGCCCTGATGGTAGGGTTCAGATAAGAAAACAGACGACTTCCCTCTGATGAATATTTTCAGGAGCTGGGCAGCAGGAACTGTGGCTGAGCTCATGGGCCTTAGTGATACCCATGGGGCTTCTCATAACTGGTGGATGTGAATCTGAGCAGCCACAGCCACCCGAGGGTCCAGAGGAACAGACTGAGTGAGTGATCGCAACACAGCCTCACGGAGGTGCGATTGCCTAGCCTGGCGTGAGGACAGGGCCATCCTTAGGTTGGTTTGTAAATGATACCATGTCAGAAAGTGAGAGGTTTTTGTTTTTTTGTTTTTTTTCTCTTTGAACAATGAAGTGACTGAGTGATTCTCTCTGAATTGTTTGTTGTTTTGCTAGACCGACAGAGTGGCTATTAACAGCTGCTTGCATTGGGTTTCGAAAATAAAACAACTCTTGCAGTTAAGGTGTAATAAGACTAATGCCTCAGTCGAATGAGGAAATAAACAACTTATCTGATCTCATTGCAGAGTTTGTTGGAGCCATTTTCCAAGCTACTGAGCTTTGTCATTCAGAATGCAGTCTTCACGCTGGCCTACCTCGTGGAGTTGTGTGGTTTGTGCTACCGAGCGTTCACAAAGGTAAGCCTCTCGTGTGGCCCCCGAGACAGAAGTGGCCCTATCCCTGTTAGCTTAGCTGCCTTGTGGATGATAAAAGGAGCTGCTAAACTGAGGTCTGGTTGGGTACTTTACACATACATGCATTAAATGGCTCTGAAATGTACAGATTTGGAGACTGAGCCCACATGGTTTAGAAAACGCGGTTAAATGGCCTAAGTGACCTCATAAAGACTTTTTCAAGTTTGTTAGAGCATCATTAGTGGGCAGACAATCTCTGTGTGTCCTTCTTTAAGAAGAAAAGAATAGCAGCTCTGTATTTGTAAAAGCCTCTGGTGTGCTCCTAATGCTCCTGTGTCCGTGTCCGTGTCCGTGTCCGCGTCTGTGTCCAGCTCTGGGTTCCCGGCCTCTGAGATGAGACTCGTAACCAGGGTTCCTCTCCTGGGTTGTCTTTAGCACCTTGCTCCCACGCCTGAGCAAATGGAAAAGTACTTCCTGTCCAGTGGTTCTGGGTGCCTTATCATGGCTGGTAGGCACAGACCTTAGGAAATGCAGGCAGCAGAGGAAAGTGGGGTCCTTCCCACCCTGGGGACACTAGAATGCTCCCTTCCAAGACCCAGTGTCCTGCACTTGTTGTCAATGGGCCTCTGTTTCTCAGGGTCCTTCCTGAACATGCAGGGCGCTCTCTATTTCTGTCACCTCCTCTATGAGCCCTTTCTTTCCCTCTTAAAACTCTCATTTTACAACAAAGCCTTCTTTCTATTTATAAAAAGCTCCCTGGTCATCTTTCTTCCCAACTTTGTACCCATTCCGCCATGTTAAGTGTTCCATGATAACATTCTCTTTGGCCTTTCACATCAGCTACTTACTGCCCTGCCTGGGGCACACATTTTCTACCTCTCAAGACAGTGTTTTTTTCCCCTTGCACAGTCTCTTTGAGAAGTAACTCAACCCCTTTTTTCTTTTATACTTAAAAAAGTGGCTAAACACAACACAGTCCCAAATTCAGTAAAATGCTTTATTTTTAGAAGTCATTTTATTTAAAAAGAGTTCCATCTAATAGTGCCTCCTTATGTAATCAAATGAGAAGACAGGAAAACATGAAGAGCCCCGGTGACATCCTTTCCCATCAGTCAGGCATTTTAGAAAATCCGGAACCACCCCTTCCTAGAATTTGGATGAAATATAGTAATACTTTTATAATATTTACTTTAAATGTTATAAGAACAACAGAGACAAATGAAGAGGGATTTGAGAACCCAAATGTGGCTCACATAAGCAAGTTTGTGTCAGGAAGTTGCTGTCTTAACAACACGGTGTTTTGAGTGCCAATGTCCACACAAGAAGAGGGGACAGTGTTTTTAGGTCCATGCCAGGAGTTGGAGTCAGGTCATCGCCCTTAGGAGGTCAGAACCCTTGCAAAACTGCCCACTGGGTAAAAGGGTAGTTTGGTAGGAATACATCTGTGATGTAGTAGTGACAAGCAATGCTATGGATTTTAGCTTTCTAATGGAGAGATAATATGATGTCATTTTGAGAAATTAGTAAACACAGGCAAATCATTGAAAAGAGTAATGGTTTGAATCTATGGTCCTCACAAGCTGTGACAGCAGCCAAGCTGGAGTCACATGACACTGATGCTACTCCAGCAACAGGTGCTGAGTTTTGGCATCTCTGCAGAAGGAAGCTCAGAAACAAACCTCAGGCTTCTCTGGAGGGAAAACCCTGCAGCTCAGCCCCAGAGTGCTTCCTGAGGCTAAAGCCCTGAGGGGCATAGGTAGTCTAAATTCAATTCTGCCCAAGTGAAAACACCCACAGGGGACTAGATTAAGAGAGTCAATAAATAGTAATAGTATTCCTCCCACGAACACGAAAGTTGTGAGACCTGGGCCATTAGAATACATGCCATACTGTAAGAGTTTACTCCATTGTATAAGCATATAGTGGATTAAAGAACAACCTGGAACAGGGTTCAGTCATTAAAAAAAAAAAAGAATCAGGGCAATTTAATCTTAATAAAAGTGAAAGATAATCACTAAGGTAAAAAAGTGAATTGACAGGTTAAAGAGCAAATTAGAGATAGCTTAAAGGGAAAATTGGAGACATGGAAAAGCAGAAAGACATCAAAAAACATTGAGACAAAAATAAAAAGAGGTCAGATATAAAGATCTAACTCACATTAGGAGTCTGTAGAAACATAGACTGGGCTTTTGTCATTTCCCTAGTTAATGAAAACCATCAGTCCTCTGATTTGGGATACAATGTGTCCAAAAGTATTACAATCCTCCCACTTGTGCCCACTCACCTGCACACACTCACCTGTGTCTACTCACCTGCACACACTCACCTGTGTCCACTCACCTGCACACACTCACCTGTGTACACTCACCTGCACACACTCACCTGTGTCCACTCACCTGCACACACTCACCTGTGTTCACTCACCTGTACACACTCACCTGTGTCCACTCACCTGTGTCCACTCACCTGTACACACTCACCTGCATACACTCACCTGCACATGTTAGTTTATATGACCAGCTGTGACTGGAACAAGCAGGAAAAAGAAATGTTTTAAGAGCAACTGAGAGAGCAAACACTCTGAAAATAGACTTAACAGCAAACCTTACAATCCCAGAGGGAAGTAGGTTCCAGTGGGAAAGTCTTTAAAATGATACAAGAGAAAAAGAAGTGTTTACCTAGAATTCTCTATAGCTAAGAACACCTTTTAAGATTAAAGACTAAGGAGGTATTCGTGAGGAAGAAAAGAAAGTATTGATCGATTCTCATGGAGATCCATTTATTTTTATTTTCCCGATATGTATGAGTGCCTGAATCTATGTATGTGCACCATGTGTGTGCCTGTTGCTCAAGGAGGCCAGAGGAGAGCGTTGGATCCCTAAGGTTTGGAGTTACAGATATGAACTGTTCAAATGGGTGTCAGAACTGAACCTGGGTCTCTGCAAGAACAGTATTTGCCAGGCATGGTGGCGTACGCCTTTAATCCCAGCACTCGGGAGGCAGAGGCAGGCGGATTTCTGAGTTCGAGGTCAGCCTGGTCTACAAAGTGAGTTCAAGGACAGCCAGGGCTACACAGAGAAACCCTGTCTTGAAAGACCATTGAAAAAAACAAAACAAAACAAAAAACCAGTAGTTGCTCTTTGCCGAGCCATCTCTCCAGCCCCTGGATATGTGAACTCATTCTTACTGATGTAATATTTCAAGATGTATTATAATGAGAAGGGAATTGAACTAACAAAGAAGTTTCTTAAATATACAAGGGATATTTACCAAAGAAATTAGTAAAACGTGTAAATCTAAGAGACCTTGGTAATATAAAGCGACAGTAATAATAACATTAAGTTTACAGAATATTAACAATACTAAGTATAAAACAAAAGGACAATAAAATACCAGCTAACAATAACCTGTATACAGGATGCGTGTATGTATGTGCTTGCGTGTCGCTTGGGGATGGGTTTAAAGCACCCTCCCTACTGTTCACAAGGACAGGGATTATATGTCACTTTAAACTCGTAACACATGTCACGATTTTAAGCATAAACTCCAAAAGCCAGAAATACACTATGTAAGTTCCAAACAAGTACAGGGATAAGATACAAATAAAAATTTAATTATAACAAAAGATACAGAATAAGCTGCTGAAGAGTTGGGTCAGTGGTTAAGAGTACTGACTGTTCTTCTAGAGGTCCTGAGTTCAATTCCCAGCACCCACATGGTAGCTCACAACCATCTGTAATGGGATCTGATTCTATCTTCTAGTGCGTATGAAGATAGAGTACACACACAGGTGCACATACACACACATACAATATAATAAATATATATAATAAAAAGAAATAACATAAACTAAACAATAGAAATGAACTCTAAGCAGGGCAGTAGTCACAATGAATGTTTATGATACTAACTGGGAATTGTCAGATTGGCTTTCAAAACCAGTTTTATGTCATCTATAAAAGACACCTAAAATACATCTAAAGACACTAAAAATGTTTACAACTAATGAGTGCTATACAGACAGATGTACATCTGGCACAGAGGGGAGTGTAAGTGGGTGCAAGTGTTGATGCACATAGCCTGGGACTGTTGACTCTGAAAACTTTGCAATGCTGTGTTCACAGGTGTGGTTGTACGTTCTTTTCCCAATTCTTTTGTTGTTGTTGTAAATTTCTTCATTGTTAATCGCTCCACTACTTCCTTTACACCAAAATCATGTACAGTCCAGTCTTAAATTTCTTAACCCTTTCCCTGAAAGGTGCTACCTTCTACCCAGGCAGTTGAGAGAGGGCAATTCTTACAAAGTGATGTGTCAGCAATGGTACCTGAGGCATGTTATATTTGGCAGTTAAAATGTACTTTTAAATAAGTCTAAGATCAAAACCATGATTAAGAAAATGTAGAAAATACTTCCTTCTAAAGTAGAGCATTATAGTAACAGTCTATTGAGAAGCAAATTTAATATCTCACATACTCGTGTGCATGTGTGTGTGTGCAATTTCATGTGTGTACATATACATGTACATGTATGTGCATATGGCGGTCCAACGTTTATGTTGTGTGTCTTCTTTCCTGGCTTACTACCTCATTTTTTGAGACAAGTTTTTTTAGTGCACCTGAGCATCACTGGTTAGTTCCCTGCATCACTGGTCAGCTTCCTGCATCACTGGTCAGCTCCCTGAATTACTGGTCAGCTCCCTGTCTTTGCCTCCCCAGCAGTGGGATTCCGAGCACTCACTGCCATGCTTGGCTTTTTTTCTGTGCATGTTGGGGATGTGAGCTTAGGTTCTGTGCCTGCACAGCAAGCAACTTACCAACTGAGTATCTCCTCAGCTTCTGTCTTAAGTACTGTACTAGAAAGAAAGGAAGGAAGGGAGGGAGGGAGGGAGGGAGGGAGGGAGGGAGGGAGGGAGGGAGGGAGAGAAGAATGGAGGAAGGGAGAGAAAGAGAGAAAGAAAGAAAAGCTATATGAACTAAATAGGCCAACCTATATAACAAGCGAGAGCAGAGAGTTTAGGGAGGGGGCTAAGGATGGTGTCACACAGATCCACAGAGGAGCCACAGAGCTAAGGTGGCCCTGTAGTCAGACCCTTGAGTACAGAGGTCATAAAAAGCAGATGAATGGCACAGATACAGAGTATTGGAAAAAAAAAAAAAAAACACAGTGGCATGCATGTTAGGGTTAAGACAGTCAACTTTGAGCCAGTACCTTGAGTCCTTGTACAAGAGGTGTAGTGTTCTACAGAAACATAATACGCAACAACCAGGGGAGAAGAGAGAAAGAGTGGATTGCTCATAACTAAGGGAAGATGGCATCCACAGTTTAAAGCCTTTCACAGATGAACACCATGCAGCCCTAGTGATGACGTCTGCTCAGGGTTTATAACGCACTGATCTGCACCTTATGCACACTAATAGAAGAGAAACTGGGAGCACTGCCCAAACACTCCACAGGGCAGCAAGCTCCTGATTCCAGCCAGCCAGGGGCAGCAAGGAAGGGGAAGACAGATGAGCGCCCTTCATACATGAAAAACTGCAAACCAGGGTGTTAAATGCAGAGCCCTGTGAGCCAGCTGGGATCTGCAGGACTATAAAATAGGCATATAACCAAATTTTTGTTTGTTTTTTGTTTTGTTTTGTTTTGTTTTATTTTGTTTGTTTTTCAAGACAGGGTTTCTCTGTATAGCCCTGGCTGTCCTGGAACTCACCCTGTAGACCAGGCTGGCCTCAAACTCAGAAATCTGCCTGCCTCTGCCTCCCAAATGCTGGGATTATAGGCGTGCACCACCACTGCCTAGATACAACAAAATATTTACTGCTAATAAACCATGCGTATGTTTATTTTAGAACTATTATTTGGTGGGCATGCACTTTTACCATCTATTAAAGGTAAAGGAAAGGTTTTGGTGGTGGAAAGATGGCTAAGCAGTAAGAACACACACTTGCCCCTGCAGAGGAATTAAGTTAGCATCCCAGCACCAATGTTGGGCAGCTTACAGCTGCTTGTTACTCCAGTTCCAGGGGATTCAGCGCCCTCTTCTGGCCACTGCAGCCACCTGCACTCATAGGCACATGCCCCCACACAGATACATGCATAAAAGCATTAAAAATAAGAAAGTGAGTCTTTATTTTAAAAATTCTTATTAATGAGATGGATCTGCTTGTTTATTTTTATGTAAAGAATCAAGTCTTACTGGAATATTTGATCCTGCAGGACGTAGATTGTCCTTAATGTTTTTCAGAGTTGTTTGGCATTTTATTTTATTTTATTTTATTTTATTCTCATTGGTGCTGAGAACCATGCTTTGCATAAACATGCAGCACAGAAACTGCAGAAGTATATTCAAGGCCACCTCAACTTGTTGGAAATTCCTTCCTAATCCCAAGCTAAAATTCATGTAGCAATTTTAAAAATGAGGCATAAGTCAGCAACTGAAGCAGCAATTTTAAGATTAAACACTCTAACACTCCATGACTCAGAGGTACACTCACTTGGTATATACATGCTGAGGAATTGTGGTGAGACCATCTTCAAAGTCTTTGTTCCCCACAGCTAAGCCGTATTGCCTGTAAAAGCAGAGCTAAGCCATATATTCTGTAAAAGCAGAGCCTTGTGTATACGGTAGAAGCACAAGCGATAGCATGACATAGCCTGAGCATGTGTTCCATGCAGGGCACACCTGCATGCTCAGTGTGTGTGTGTGTGTGTGTGTGTGTGTGTGTGTGTGTGTGTGTGAGAGAGAGAGAGAGAGAGAGAGATAGAGAGAGAGAGAGAGAGAGAGAATATGAGTGCGTATGTGGTATGTGTGCGTGTATGAATATGTTGTGTGTGTATGTGGTATATGTAATATGTATATGGTGTGTGTGTATGTGGTGTATGTGTGTGGTGTGTGTGTATATAAGAGACTTTTTAAGTAAGTAGGACATTTTCTTTTAAGCTTCTTGGAAGCATCAGTATGATAGCCAAATATACAGACATCATGAGGTTAGTGTCCAGAGGAGCACAGTACTGTAGAGCTGTGAGTCTATCCCTGAAGGGCAGTCTCCCCCCCCCCCGCCCCCCCCCCCGGGAATTTGGAGAGTATGGAAATACGACAGAGACTGAGCTGCAGTTTCAGAAGCTAATGAGGATAGAGACAAGAGTCAGCTAGAGACTGGATTTCACATCCTCCAGGCATGTGCTCTGTTTAGGACCACAAACTAAGAAAGCCCAGAGTAGACTTGGTTTTTGATGGACCCAGCACAATGTTGGCTGGCATTGCACTTTTAAGCTCTGTTTTGATTTTCCAATCTGTCAATTTCTGAGGCTCATTTGGTTCAGATCATGTGGACTGAAATTTGAAAATGACTAGACTGTTTCTATCTTGTTTTATTTAGGAGAGGGATAAGTTCTACTTGTCTCGGAGTGTTGTTCTGGAACTTCTACAGGCCCTGAAGCTCAAGTCACCTTTGCCAGACACAAACCTCCTGCTGCTTGTCCAGGTAGGCTTGTGCTGCATACACAAAACTTCTCATGATCTTGCCTGTGTTTGGGATGGGGAATGGAGACCTGGGGCATGTGCCCGAGACCAAAGCCTGTGTCAGGAGACAGGAGAGTGGTGGTCTAGTGCTCATAGTGTACTTATTCTTCCACTGGCTAAAAGAGACAAAAGAGGAGTAATTCCCACCCCCCTGGTGTGGATCGAGTTTTGTGAATGATTATAGAAAAAAGTAAAATAAAACAATAATTTTTCTCATCAAGAAACTTGCAATTCAGGGCTGGAGAGACCGATGGTCATTAGGTTAAGAGCACGTGTTTGCTCTTGTAAGGGACCAAGTTTGGTTCCTTAGCACCCACATCTGACTCATCCAGCTCAAGGAGAGATCCAACAGTTTTTCTGGCTTCTGAGTCACACACACACACACACACACACACACACACACACACACAGATTCCCAAAAGAGGGGGAATTTCAAATCAAAGAATTTAAAAAGAAAAGGAATTTGTTATTTATCTGTTGCCAGGTAGCTCAGACAACAGTGTGGAGATGGGACCAACAAAGCCCAGAGTGAGGTTATATGGTCCATCGAGCATGTGCAAACCCCAGAATCCTCCGTATTTATGAGGATGGATCAAGCCAGACACAGCCAATGGGCAGGATGTGCTGAGTCCATGCAGTGGAAAGTGTGTGTGTGTGTGTGTGGGGGGGGGGGATCAGCAGCTGCGGGTCCACTAAGGCGAGGGCCTGAAGGCCAGCACTGGAGGCTTATGACAGTGACTACACGCTCAGATACTGGGCTACACATGAGGGACTGGAGCCCTCTGTCCCCAGTGTCCTTAACAGCATCACAGGCAAGCCCATCTAAATCTCCAACATAGGCTGTGACTTGTGCCAGGAGGGACAGGGATGAGGAAGGTCCTTGGGGGAAGTTGTGAACGGGCAGGATTCTGTCCGGTGTAGTGTGCAATCAGGGAAAACTTTGCCAGGGCTTGTCATTACAGCTGGGCCACCAAGGACAAGTGTCTGCCTGGCATGTTAGGTAGCCAGAAACCTCAAGACTTTAAACAAGCTCACCGGCCCTGGGTGCTCTCCACAGCACTGGATAATTAACCGGTCTCAGTCTTGAGCACAGCATATCTGCAGGCTCTTCCTGGGGTCTGGCACGTCTCACGCTGTAGCTGTTGCGGGCTGCTTTCTCTGAAGTACATTAGTCAACCGTAATAAGCGCTCATCACAAAACCCGCAAAAGAATGCTGACAGTTTCAATTACCCGGCAGCTGGGAAAACAGTGATTACTGCAGCACCGGGTGGCGTGTAAATAACAAAAACATTTGCTGTAACAAGAGAGAAGGCTAAATATAAGACATTGCTAGATGGGACTTGGGAATGTGTGCCCCCTGTCACAAATACAACACGTTTACATTGTTGTTTTGTTTTTTAAGACTGAGTCTTATCTTGTAGTATGGGCTAGCCTCAACTTCTCAGGGGCTCTTGCCTTAGTCTTCCAGGTACTAGGGGGTTATATTTACACACACACACACACACACACACACACACACACACACACACACACACACACAGAGAGAGAGAGAGAGAGAGAGAGAGAGAGAGAGAGAGAATCTTTAAGTTTAAAAATTATTCGTGTTGAAGCTGTGTTCAGGAAACATTATTCTTCTACTCTGGAGGAACAGCTTTGTGACTAATGTCTCACCCTTCTCTAACATAAACAAACAAACAAACAAACATCATGCCATTTTGAAGTAACCCATGTTCTCTAAACTCTTAGAGTCAATCACTCTAGTTACTAACGAGATGAGTGAAAGTGAGGCATAGCTTGAAGCCAGCATAGCTTCCTTGTCCCCTCGGGGGTCTCACCCCCAGCCCCCACTGTGGAGAGAGCTTTCCGTGGGTACAGGAGAGAAAGATCCTCAGCCTCCCCTCTCATCTCGCCACGGTTTCCATGTCTGCTCCTTTTACCTTTCACTGTTGGGTCCTCTAGCTGTCTCTGGAGGGCGGGGAGAGGGGCGGAGAGGAGATCCCCCATGCTCTCCTGCCTGTTCCTTGGCCAGAAGGTCTCAGCTAGACTCACGCTCCACTCTTTCTTGGAGGGTAGCGTCAGCTCCCAGCACCCAGACCATCAGCAAGGACAGAACATGTACCTGGGACCCTGGGACATTGTCTTTCTTCACGTGAATTAGTGACTGTGTTTTGAGGGCATCAGGGTGTGTCTCTGTAACTGAAAAATACAACTTGGGAGGCAGAAGAGGGTGGCAAAGAGGACAAAGTCCCCAGGAAGCGAGCGTGGGTCACATTGCTGCCATCAGTGAGAAGAACCCGCTGCCCTGACACCAGATTCAACATTCACCCTTCAGTCCTATGAAGAACCAGCACAGCGGGTCTCCAGCTGCATCCCTAGAAATACGTTCCTAGATGGATGAGTTTATCCGAATGGAACTGTTGTACTCTTCCTTAACTGTGCTTCAGTATGCCGGCAGTACCCAGACCCCAGCCCGACAGTGAATGCTTGCCTCCTTTCAAGCTTCCATGACAGAGCAACAGCTCCTTAAAAGTCACTGAAAAGACAAACTTCAAATCCAAATGGGTTTCCTCCGCTCCTGGGTTTGGAGATTAGATTCTCTGCTAATTTGCATGCACCCCGCCCACGCCGTGGGATACCTGCACATCCACGTGCCCAGAGATCATGATGGTAAAAGGTTCTCCTTTAAAAATAGGTCAGATGTGGGCTGAGAACAAAGGTATAGCTGCTGTTTTTAATTCAGACCGCTGATTGAGTTGCTCATACTAGCAGAGTTACTAATAACTGCCCTAAGGGAGGCAATGTAGAAGTGCTATTTTGGGTTTTCTTGGGTAATGGTGAACTTAGTGAAGGTGCATGGTGCATGGTGCGCATCTTTGTTCCCCTCTGTGTCTCAGGGAGGAGCTCGTATTTCAGTGGTACGTTCCTCTCTGAAAGCATAGAATTCTCGTGGTTATGTTTTGAACTTTTTTATCTTTGCGATTATAACATAATCACACCATCTCTTCCCTTTCCGTTCCCTCCAAAGCCTCTCACACACTGCTCCTTGCTCTCTTTCAGATTCACAACATCTTTTTTTATTCATTGTTGCTACATGAAAGCACACCACTTACTTCACCCCTCCCCCGGCTTTAGTTGTCTCTTTCTAGTTTAGCAGTTCTACACGGTTACAGTGGAGGGCCTTGCTAGTTTGTGCTTGGCGGCTGTAATGAAAACGGCAGATTTACTGAAGTCGGTTGTTCATATGCGGTAAAGATACGATGGATTGCTGTACATTCATCCCGGTACCCGGCTCTTTAGAGGATCTTGCACTCTTACTCTCTCTCTCTTTTTTTTTTTTTTTTGACTTGTATAAGTCATGACAGTTTTGAACCCAAGCACATCAGGTGGCAGGCATCTGCTGGAGGTGGAGCCTGGTGCTCACATCTGGTGCTTCCTTGCTGACACCCCTTGCTCAGTGGCCACGAGGCCACACAAGTGCATTTGGAGGACCCAGGACCTCCGGCTGTCCCGAGAGAGACTTCTCTAATTCCCTTTCTGTCACAGAGTCGGTGTGACTCTTGTCTCACCATGGCCTCCTGGCTGGAGTCTCTTTTTCATCATAAGAATGAGAGTTAGCCCTGGTGTCCTGAAAGATTTAGCACTTAGCTAGAGGATGTCTCAGAATGCAGCCTCAGACAGCTTTGGAAAAGTCGCTTTGTGGGAAAAAACGCAGTGCTAGGTGTTGGGCCAGGAGCACTCTGCTAGTCTGTTAAAAGTTACTTACCCATTTCACAGCTTTTACTTACAAGTTCTGGCCAAAGTGAAAGGTGTCTGAACCTGATTGAGGCCTTTTCCTTATGCAGCACCAGAAATAAGCATGTTAGATAGCCAGTGGATGCATGCCAGGCTCTGTGCCACACCCCTGCCACACAGCTCTCAGCATAGCTCCCCACCCCTCCCCCACACCCCCATCCCCAGATCTTGGTACTAAGGTCTAAGCTAAGGTCCTTTCCTGAGTGGCTGCACCTCCCACTGGTGAGGAACAGTGTTAGCCCTTAGGCTTGGGCCTCAGAAGGCCATTGACTTAGACTTCGGCTTTGTTAGCCAAAACCGCTGCTCATCAGCAGTGCATGGGACCCCATTTAGTTAGCCCAAATGTTGGTTTCCATTCTTGCGTACCATAATTTCTCAGCAGGCCTCCTCCTCCCTCTGTTCCACTCCAACTGCTGTCTCTTCTTCCAGTTTGACACGATGGAACTGGCCTAGCTCCACGCAGGTGATCTGACCCACCCAGGTTCCCCACACCTTCCAAATGGATGGAAAGGAGAGGGTGTCTGTCTCTGAATCCTGCAAGCAGTGGGTTCCAAAGTTGCTGGGATAGCTGGCCAGAGGCCAAGAAGAGAAATTAGTGCCAGGAGTTACTTAATCGGCAATCCCTGGGCTTCAGTTAGCTCTCCCACACACCCCCAACCATAAATAGCCAAATGTTAGGTCAAGCAGGAAACACCTGCCAAGGTCTATAATGAAAGCAAATTAAATTATAATCTGGCAAATCCATCCTCATCATGGTCTTAAATCATAATTGATTAATTGATTCATAAAGTCTTCCTGGGCCACTCTGGGACACTAGGCTAGCTCTGCAGAGGGCCATGTCAGGTCAGCTCTTGGGAAAAGCCCCCAACAGGTTGAGAAACAACTGGTAGGCTACTGAAGTCCGATGGTGGTGTCTGAATTGCCCATGTGTGGGAAGTCCTGTGGGTGCATGGGGCAGGACTCAGGCCCTCTCGGCACAAGGGAGCACTCGTGAGTGAGGTGCAGGGAAGAAGATGGACACAGAAGATCATTGGGGAGGAACAGAGTACTCACTCTGACACCCATTTTTTTTTTCTGTTTTTACTCTGAATCTCGATGTCATGATGGAAGTCATGGAAGTCCACAAGTGTGTTCCAACAGCTGTCAGATGCTGCAGGAGGGACTGGGAGTCTTGCAAGCTCTTGATTTAATCCTGGGTTTGTGCATGAAGCTGTCGTGCACCATATTCATGCTGTTTCTAAGCTGATAGGGACGAACCACCATGATGAGCAGGTCTGGTAGTCTCCAGGGTGGACCACGACTGAAGCGAACATGAGTGAATCTAAACCCTGTTAATAAGATTATAAGTTAGTTCTATGACTGTCCAAGTGCTGTTAGGAGTAATTCACCTTTTTTGTTTGTTTGTTTGTTTGTGGTTTTAGTTTATCTGTGCAGATGCTGGAACCAAGCTAGCTGAGTCTACCATCCTAAGCAAGCAGATGATCGCCTCTGTGCCCGGGGTGAGTCCTGGTCGAGCGAATGGTCTGTGGTTTTGGGTCTCAATGAATGATGCTTCAGACTGGGATCCCAGCTTGAGGCTTGGCATTCACAAGTGGTGACTTGAGAGTAAAGTCACTTCCTTGTCGTCCATGTTGAGAAACAGCTGAGATAATGCCTGTTAAGCACTGTGCAGAGTGAGTAAATACGGCTTACCAATGCTGGACATGGTGGCTTCTATAGTGAGTGACAGACCAGCATCATAGAAAACTCCCCTGAAACAAGAGCTACAAAATAATACAAACAGACACTACCCATGGGTGTCTTAGTTTCAATATGCTACTGCTGTCGTAATTGAGACACAGTGAACATCTTTACTCTTAAAACCGTGTCCATACTTCAGACTCTTCCCTTATGATAGATTCATGGGAGGGGAATTACCCCACTGATATTAAAGGGCTTTTAACAGTTGTCAGTAGAGTGTGAAAAGGGACGGGATCAAATTCCAGTTCTTGGTAGCTTAGCACACGGAAGTGTTTCATTTCCTTGCGTGGAGTTTTGCATGGGCATCCCGAGATGCGTCAGGGGATGGCAACTACTTCAGAGGTGGCTCCTCTCTCCCTCAGCCCTCTGTGATCAACTGGTAAGGTTAGGGGAAGAGAAGCAAGCAAAAACACAGGAACCTTCATAGGTCTGGTCTAGGCTACCATATCTCTTTGGCTTCTCTCACACAAGGACACAGCAGCTGCAAGAAAGGATGGGAAATGTGGTCCAGTTATGTGCCTGGGCAGCCAGAAGCTCTGCATATTCTCTGCCTGTGTTGATTAATTCCTTAAAGGGTGATAGTTGCTACCTACATGGTTGATAAAAGAAATGCACTGCTACATTGCAAAAAGTCAGAATCAATAAGAAGGCAGCTTTACTACCACCACCACCAAAGCAGCCATTACAGAATCCTTCTCCAGAGCCCTTTCCAGTGTCACAAAGGAGGCCACTCAAAAGACATCTTGTTTTTAAAAAAAATATACCTATTTTTTACTATTTTATATGTATGAGTGTTTTTGCCTGCATGTTCACCTGTGCACCACGTGCATGCTTGGTGCCTGAGCAGGTAGTGAGCTTCCATGTGGGTGCTGGGAATCGAACCCAGGTCCTTCGTAACAACAAGAAGCCCCAAAAGACATCTTCTACTTTTACCTGCCACCAATGAATGAATGAATTGATTAATTCAAGGACAATAAATACAAAATATCTGAAAACATAAAAGTGAAATAAGTAATCAGCAGAATTTTCTTTTTCTCTACCAAAGAACTTTAAGCTTTGGTTGACATGTAAAAAACTGTAGATTGCTGGTTATGAAACCTGATGGATTTGGAGGTCAGCAGACACCTGTGAAACCATCACCACAGCCTGGGCATTCGTGTCATGTTTGCAAGTTATCACTAATTATAATCACTCTTCACATATGAGCAATCCTCAGGGCCAAGTTGTAGGCACTATTGCTACCCAGTGGCACACCAGGATTTGCCTGTCATAACTGGCACCTTATCACCATTGGCATTTGCCACCCATTCTGCTCTCCTGGGCAGACTCTTGATTATTAACTACACTTACTGATGGTCGTGTGGACGTGGCATTCTCAGAAGCCCCTGGTGGGAGTGAAGCCAACCTCGGGGAGGCCAGCTTGATAAGTCACTTCTAGAAATGTATTTGTGAAAATAAAAGGGTGCCAGATATCTTACACTCGAGTGTCATTTTAGACGTTCCCTTTAAAATAAGAAAGACGGAAGGGGAACGCCCAACACCACCACTGCTTAGATAAAGCCAGGTCCACCCATAAGGTAGACTGCTATGTGGGTACCAAGCAAAGGTGTCAAAGGATGTTACTCCACAAGGAAATGCTTGTGATGCGTTTAACTGCAGGACTACAGAGCTAAGTCACGCCAGTCTTCTGTTCCCTGCGCGTTAGGTAGCCTCAGCAGAGTTTCTGAAGGAACTATGAGCCATGGCACTCTCAAAAGAGAAAGGCGGGGTTTAGGATTATAGCATTTTACATGGCTCTTTTTTTTTAAAAAAATACTTTGTGTTTTCCACCTTTCTGCAATGAACTCGAGCTGTTTTTATAATATAAGAAATATAGCTTTTAAAACAGATGGATTTTTTTTTTTTTTTGCAGAGGGGTTTCAACTCACATGCTTGCGGTAGTGCGAGCCCAGCTCCTTTGTCACAAGTTTCCTGTCAGAGCAGACAGATCCTTCTGAAATTCAGGGAGCACGGTCCCTTGTTTTGTCTTCTGGTGACACATCTAAAGATATGTCCACATCTTACAAAGGAAGAGGGGGATTGGAAGTTACAAGGGTGTGCTTTTTAAAATGCAGATGGTTCACTCCCCAAGATTTTCCTGAGCCCAAGGTGGGTTTTAAAGCTGGGTGTAGTCGCTGCCACTGGAACAAACTAACTATGCAAGGGTAAATATTGAATAATGTTCCGAGTGATTCTTTTCAGTGACATTTGCCTAGTTGAACTGGTATAAAATATTGCCTATGAAAGAAACAAATCCCTTTCAAGAAACTCAAGAGCAGAGTTTCTGCTCCCATTTGCATGATACATGAAAGGTCAGAGAGAGTGGAATAAATCGGGGAGGGGAATCCTGGTTTCACATTGAAGGATTCATATTGCAAAAGCCGGAGCACAATAACCTTTTATAATTCCTTCACTGGATTTAAATGAGAAGGAGAAAGCCTTAGAACGTGTGAGCTGCTTGGAAAATGCTGACAGGCTGGCCACTGACCTTATTTTACCATTTGTTATCCCGTCAGAGGAATTGACAAGCGGAACATTCTAGAAGAGAGGGGAGGTGATACAGTTCAGTGCGGTGCAGATTTACATGAATATGGGGAAATGAAAGTCTCTGGGTGAGCTAGTTAAGTCTGTAATGTTCCAGATTTTCCTAAAGGAAGCCCAGAGAGGCTGTAAGCAGGGTATTCACTGGGCTTCAAAGCCTGTGCGCCTTTGATCCGAATTATGCAGCCGACATGTGGGTTCTCTGGCAGGCACAGCTTTGATGAGGGAGCCTGCCTGTCCGTCCACTTTGCTGTTTCACTTCGAATCCCAGATTCACCACACTGCTCCCAGAGGGCAGGTCCCTGCCAGTCCATAACCCGCCACACAAGCGTGCCTTCTCCTTTGTCCTGAAGTTGATCAAACACACTTGAAGTGTATGAGGGAGTCCATCTCCCTTCTTCTAGTTACCTGGTCTAGAAAGAACTCAAAATGAGCACACGATTGATTCTACCTCAACACATCTGTGCATGTGAAGTCAAACCGTGCTTGATTTGAAAACAACTTTTGACCCTGCAAACACAATATAATACCTGTGTGTGTTCGGGGGGCCGGGTAGAGATGACTAAGGTAGTGTAAAACTTGAGAGCGCTCATCTCACAGGCATCTGAGACTTCGAGACTTCCCTGGAGCCTGGGATGGATCAGTTAGGTCTGACTCTTGTGCTTATACCGGTTTAAAAGCAAGGAGGCGTCACTTCAATTAGCTGGTGGAAGTAGCAATTACTTTCCTTTCTTGCAGGCTTTCCTGTCTCTTTGCTCTCTAGCACAAACCTTTTTGTTGTTGTTGTTGTTGTTTTTAACCAGTTTTGTACTGAAGGTAGCAGTGGGGGTGAGGTAACAGAGACATAGACAGCTTCACAGTGAGTCTGTGGTGGCATGAGAAGTGGCGCCGTGACTGAGCTGTGTCCCTGTGTTTCAGTGTGGGACGGCAGCAATGGAGTGCATACGGCAGTACGTCAGTGAGGTGCTGGAATTCATGGCTGACATGCACACACTAACCAAGCTCAAGGTAAGCGGCCTTTCGCCCACTCGCCCCTTAGGGGACAAAACAGGGTGACAGTAAGGTAGAGTGACAGTAAGGTAGACCCACAAGGGAATCTGTTGCTCCGTGCAGAAGCAGCTGCAGCACTATAGAATGAGCCCATTTTGGGGGGTCTGAAGAATTGAGGTCCAGCAGTTCTGCAAAATAAAAGGAAGAAAGGAGAGTCCCACATTATCAGCTTTTTGTGTAGTTTTAAAAATACTCTCTCCAGTCTTTAAATGTCCTTATTCAATGCTAGCCCCTTTCCAAAATGTAGAAACTGTGGCTTGGGTCATATGGCCCTGTCAAGTCACTCTCCGTAGAAAGTGGTGACATCTGAGCTGAACCTCAGACTGCTGTGAGCCCTGGTGGCGTCCCCTCCTACCAGCCAGAGACATCTTGATACCTCAAGCTCTGGTGTCCTCCATAAGAGTCGGTAGGTTCCTTCCTTGTCTAATGTGCTGAAGATCCATATAAAACAACCCAGGAAGACTGTGGCCCCTGGGCCAAGCACGTGCCAATAACTGTATCTGCTTTGAAGCTATCGTCTTTAAGAAAATGGTGAAGGGGATGACAAGATTCAGTTTACATGGCGAACAACATCCCAGTGTGGTTATTGAGTATATTGCCCTCTCAGGGGTATAGCGGTGAGACTAATGATTGGCAGCTAACTTGCTCTGCCATGGTCCTACCACAGAGCTAAAAGATCAGGAGTCTGAAAGAGTTGAGGAAGGCTCTGGACAGATGGCAGGCCGAAACCATCCAGAGAGGGGCACTGAACAATTCCCTTTGTGACAAACAGGAGCCCGTGGGCTCAGAAATCCATCTGCCGAGAACATAGCCTCTTCACCAGGCTCTATCTTTAGACTCTGAGCAGCCCATCAGGGTGCTTCTTGGTACAGAGACGGGAAGAGCTGTAAGACAAGGTAGTCATGTCTCCCATGTCCAGACCCAGCCATTTTCAGAGCCTCCTTGTCTGTTAGTCATATACTGGTCAACCAGTCACGGACTGGTTACATGAACCTGAGTGACTTCAGTACAAAAAGAAGAGACAGCAGCCATACCCTAAACATTTTGAGCTTGTTTTACAGAAACTTCTGAAAAAAAATCACAAATGCCAGTGGTGGTCAAAACATTGATACAACCCAACCTCTGACCATTAACTCCTATTAGGAGCCCTTAGGTAGCTACAAGGCTAGGGATGGGGATTTTCAAGAAGGGTGCTCAGAGGAACTGCTGGGAAGCAAAGAGTTTAATAGGAAAGTTACTAAGACTATGGACAGACAAACAGACAGACGGAAGCATCGTAGTGGCTCTCAAGAGAGTTCACGGCCCAGGACCAATGCCACACTGGCATGGCAGGGCCCCTGAAGACAGGATTTAAAGCCTACACTGCAGAAGAGGGGTGCTGCTCTGAGGATGGGGGGAGGTATCATAGCACAAGTATCCAGCCAGGCCCTCTGATTCCCAGGCAGGAGGCAAGGAAGGGAGGGGTGAGGGATGCCCACCAATACCTGCTCCCATGTAAACTCATCTCCCAAGCGAACGCTGCTGGCACTGGGAAGTCTGAGAGCTGGGGGATCTGGACTGTGTCTCAGAAGATGACTCGGTCTGTGGAAGGCAGAATTGCCACAGAGAACAATGGCCTGGGCAGCAGCCATATCCCAACATTGCTTTCTTACCAGACAAGTGACTCAAACATGGTCACTGGCTACTCGGGACAGAACTGGGTCTAGAACCTATGTCTCAAGTCCTTGAGTAAAGGAAAGCTTCAAAGCTTCAAAACTAACTTAGCAAATATGCACTGAGAGTCTGCATCATGGCTAGCCTGGTTATAGGACTGCATCGCTGGGCAAACGCAAGCTGCAGACACAATAGCTGCCTTCATTTAATTTACCGTCTGCTAGGGGCCAGATGTGGTGACTAGTTTGCCTAAGCTGTAATCAAGCCATGGCTTTCACACTTGCTGTAAAGGAATAGTAGACAGTAGCATGGATCTGGCTATGGAGTTCAGGGAAGGCTTTCTAAGGGAAGGGATGCTTGAGCTAAAAAAAAAAAAAAAAAAAAAAAAAAAATTGAACAATTCCACAGAGGGAAACCATTCAAGATGCTAAGCAGGTTGTGTGCCTGGGGTGCTATGGGGTGGGGTTGGGAACAATCTGACCGTTCTACTAACAGTAGGAATGGGGTTGTCTCTGATTCTTTTGCCTGCGTTTGGGACCCTTTTCCTCCTACTGGCTTGCCTCATCCAGCCTTAACCCGAGGAGCTACGCCTAGTCTTCTTGTAACTTGATTTGCTATGTTTAGTTGCTATCCCTGGGAGGCCTGCCTTTTTCTGAGGGGAAAGGAGGAGGAAGAGGCAGTGGCTCTGGGGAAGACCGGGAGGTGGGCAGAGAAAGGGACTGGGAGAGAGGAGGGAGGGGAAACTGAGGTCAGGATGTAATAATATACCAGAGGAGAATAAAGAAAAAAAAGAGAGAATAAGTGGTCTGGGACGCCTCCAGGTGTCTGCCGGGATTACAATGTATCATTTGATGTTACAGAGCCACATGAAGACGTGCTCCCAGCCTCTGCACGAGGATACCTTCGGAGGCCATCTCAAAGTTGGCCTAGCTCAGATTGCAGCTATGGAAATCTCCCGGGGCAACCACAGAGATAACAAAGCCGTGATCCGATATCTGCCTTGGCTCTACCATCCTCCCTCTGCAATGCAGCAAGGGTGAGGTGCCTAGCATCTCAAAGGTGGGGAGGGGGACTAGGTGCCTAGCATCTCAAAGGTAGGGGAGGGGGACTAAGTGCCTAGCATCTTAAAGGTGGGGGAGGGGGACTAGAGAGCCAGCTCTGTGACTAAGAGCACCAGGCTGGACTTCCACAGGACCTGGGGTTGATTCCCAGCACATTGGGCTCACAGCTGTCTGTAACTCCAGTCCCAGGGGAGCTAATGCTCTCTTCTGGCTTTCGAGGGGGCCCTGCACACACATGGTGCACACACAGAGGCAGAGTATCCATACACATAAAATAAATTTAAAATGGGCATGCAAATGAGCAGAAGTGCTCCCAAATCCCTGAGATTTAGATGAAGCTAATGGCCGTGTTGAAGATTTCTAAGAGTGGAATAGAGCTGGATAGAAGGAAGGGGTACAGATACCATCCTTATGCTTGTTTGCAGACCTTGGGCAGTTTGTGACGAGCTACCCATAAAAAAAAGCCAGCCCCTAACCCTGGCTTGTTTTCACGCCGATGGAAGCTGAAATCTTTGAGGAATCACTTGAACCCTACACCTCAGCTAATTAGTAAGCCGGGCTCTGTGAATCACACACCCCGTACCTCCGGGCAGCTTGGTAGAGCAGAAGCCTCTGCAGGGATGAAATGAACTATGCGAGGTGCACGCCCCTGACATGCCTCTGTGGAGGCTTGAAGCCAGGCACCTGTGTCTGAGTTCCTGGAGCTCACGGGGTCATCCCAGAGGAAGGATTGAGGGCGAACAGGGGCAGAAGATAAAGCACTCGATGGGTGTGTCTTCCTCTCCTCTGCTCCTCCTCCCGTTGTGAGGATGTCTAGGAAGAACTTTCTGAGAAGAAAGGATTCTAGAAGAGTCTAGGGAGACTTGTCCCACCAAAGCCTCCTCCACCCGAAGGGAAAAATCCAGGATTAGAGCAGAAAGCGAGACAAACAGAAAGGATTTTGGGTTTCCACTCTTGCCTTGGCGTTTTTGTTTTATGTACCAGCCTGTGAGGCTACACCGTAATCTCTTCCGCCACTAAGTATTCTCTGGGCATCGAAGGAAAGAGAAAAACCTAAAGTCACCCCTAATGCAGCCTGTCTTCCCTGACAGACCTAAAGAATTCATCGAGTGTGTCTCCCACATCCGGTTGCTGTCCTGGCTGCTTCTGGGATCCCTCACGCATAATGCAGTCTGTCCCAACGCCTCCTCTCCATGCCTTCCCATACCTCTGGATGCAGGTTCCCACATTGCAGACCACCTTATTGTTATCCTAATTGGATTTCCAGAGCAATCAAAGGTAAGTGATTTCTGCAGGACTCAGACCCTGTGCATTGGAATTGCCAACAGAACCCTTATCAGCTGATTAGATTCCTCTGAGAAGGGAGAATTTTGCTCACTCTCCCGTGTCTATTAGGAAAGTAGCTGGGCTAATGCCTTACTTAAAGTTGTTTAAATTCCCAGGCTGTCTTTTCTGCCCCTAAATTGTTTTCTGGCTTACTTTTATGGAGATAAATTATAACAGCAAGGGAGAGGTGGTTTCCCAGGCAATGTTTTGTCTCAAAACAATAGAGAGAAATAACAGGCTACAGATACAATAAAAATTTGCTGCTCAGTTTTCAGAACCAAGGATGAAGTTGGGGGGGGGAGGGATATGTGCCCATCTTGTTCTTTATGCACTTTTTTTTTTGGACTCAAATCCCGTAGGACACATGAACACACAGCATGAAAGTGAGAAAGCTAGCGTGGTGCTCAGCAAAGCACACTGTATTCACCTACCCAGAGGAACGTTTGCAAATCGTAGAGACAGATGGCGTGCTTAAGAGAATAAAGTAAAACCCAGGCTGATATAAGTCATGAACTCAGACTTGCAAACCAGACAAGTCAGCTACCAGGAGCTAAGGGCTGGTCCTGGAGCTTAGGCAAGCTCTTGGAGATCCCAGTAGGTTTAAGAGAACCTGAGACTCAGGCCAGAGCAAGCTCTGTGAGAAAATGGAGTGCCTGTCCAGATGATCCACATGATGTTTGCCAGAAACTGTACCTTGGTGCCTCATTCTTGCATGGTTCAAGGAACTTGATCTGACTGGGGAGTGGAGGAAATTAGAAAAGACGGACACAGAGAAAACCTGGGATCTGGTGGACTGGACTATCTGATAGAGTAGGCTCAGCATCCCAGACACTCAGTGTGTTAATTAGATAGAATTGAACAGGGCAGTGGGGTTTCTGTGTACAGCTGAACAAGGAGATGTTGTTATTAAGTACAAACCCAGAGGCAGGCTATGGTATACATCTGGACAAGGAGGCCGGTTTAACTAACCTTAGTAGAAACAGTCCCTGTGAGGGAGCGGTCTTCAGGCTGTAAGCATCTGGGAACAGGGGGATATGGTGGACACTTTGTGGGCACACTGTTAGCATCTGGACATGACCAGAAGACTATTTTGTCGTCCCTTTGGGCCTCACTCCAGGGAGAAAGAAGATTTCGCCATTTTTCCATGGGACATTGCAGTGCCCATGTCAAGAACACATATTCAACCAAGGCTTCATTCAGTCAGGGCTTCCTCTGCTCCTCACAACCTTTGCAAACTCCAAAAAAAAAAATTATTTAATTTTCCCCAGCTTCAGTTCTTCATCTGTAAAGTCCATAGTAGGTTGGCTTGGGAACTGTGGAAGGAGTCTGTGGAAAGCCTCCATAATGCTGTGGCAGTGAGTGCCCACCACAGATAAGTCTTCTGTTGACACTGCTCTGCTGCCATGTGAGTCTAAGTGCGGGGAGGAGGGTCTTGCCTGCTTCTCTTTTACTCCTAGCTGGCCCTTTCAGCAAGCTTGCCGTTATCCCTGTTCTATAGATGTGCAAACATGCTAACATGGCTAAACAGAACATCCGTGTTCCTAATCCACCTTAGGGATGAAAATGTCAGTTTCAGGAAAGGACACGGCCGTTGGTGGATTCCGTCTGCAAATTAAAGAAAAAGAGTTTGGTTTTCCTTTCCTCCACGAACACTCCCACTGACAGAGAGAAGCCGATTCAAAGCATAGAATCTTTGTGAGTCTTCTGTGCTCCCTGGCAAGGCCACCTGCCGTGAGCATGGAGCACACCCGTCCTCCTCTTCCTTTGCAGACCTGCGTGCTCCACATGTGCTCCCTCTTCCACGCGTTCATCTTTGCCCAGCTCTGGACGGTCTACTGCGAACAGAGTGCCGTGGCGACGAACGTCCAAAATCAGAACGAATTCAGCTTCACAGCAATACTAACAGCACTGGAATTCTGGAGCAGGGTGACACCGAGCATCCTTCAACTGATGGCCCACAATAAAGTGGTAAGTTCCTGGGGATCCCTCTGAGATACACCTAAGCTACTCCTAGCCACAAACCCACAAATAAGGATGTAGCGGAATGCCAGTATTCAGTGACTTTATTTAGCCATGCTACCATATCAAAGTATCATGTTGTAGGTCTTAAACAGTAAAAAAACAAAACAAAACAAACAAAAAAAACCAACAACAAAGCAAAGCAAAGCAATCCAACCAAATGCAAAGCAGACATAGTTTGTCTTTCCTACCCAGGGCTAAATGAACTCGGTATGAAATTTCTACCTTTAGGATGCTGTAAGGCCAAAGGATTAGGAGAAAAAAAGCCATGCCAGGTCCAAATCCAAAGCAATATGGGCAAACCCCCACCATTAGGTACCTTTCTATCATAGTCTGAGAGCAGACTAACCACAGAGCCAAGAGAGGGGCTATCTCAGGTTACACTGGAAATAGCTGGGAGCACTTAGCCTGCACCTATTTCATTAAGCAAACTTGGATAGCCTTTCTGGAGTTAGTTGGAGGTGTGTGGGAGGTATTTGTGAGAGATTCTCAGGGGTTCATTTGGCGTTTGGAGAATTCCCAGCTGAAGGGTCAGCAGCCAGGTCTTGGCCATAAGGGTTCCATGGGTGTCGTTCTGATCTGTAGGCAGTTAACAAACCGGGAGCACACAGTAGTGATTCCGCTGTATCTAGGATCCCCTCCTGCCCTGGCCACAGAGGTATTTGGGCATGATGTCTTAACTGAGGAATATTTTGTAAGGAAGGAGGACCCCATAGATCCTTTATTGAAGCACGTTCATTTCCTTCCATTGGAGGAGATGGCATAGTATTACATATGGAAGGATGTTTGGTTTGGTCAAGGAAAGCTATGCTCACGATAGGGTTTGCAAACAGGTCCTGGTACTAAAGAAATAATTGTGCTTATTGGATCACAGTCCTGTGGCCAAAAAAGAACTCAGGAATCAAATATTATGTTATTTTGAAGACGCCAAAACTGGAGCTTTGCACATTATGCTAGAGATTAGCACTTTCATTCAATGTCAGAGTTTTGTGCCCGAGTTTTCCTCCAAATCCCTCTTGGCATGCAAATGTTACAAGTGAACATGTCCCCAGAGCATTTCTTACATATTTTCTTACATACAAAACTTCTTACATACAAATTTTAATTAATTATTTTTTTCCTGAAAAATTTATTCAACCCAGTAAGGCAGTCTAGTACAACCTCCCTGGAGTATTTAAAATCCATCCCTAAGGATTTCCAATGAGGGACACAATCTCATTTGAACTAGTGTGAGCATGGCTACCTGGGCCACTGGGAATATGACAGGAGAGGCAGATCTATAAGCCACTCCCCAAGAGGCCCCTCTGTGAGTAGAGAGAGAGAGATGGACCTGGAAGGATGCCCAGAATGATGCTGAAGCCCCGAGTCCTCCAACGGGAGCCAGAGAGCCCTGAAAATCAGTGAAAGCCACCCTAAAGTTCAAACAGCAGCCTGACTCGAGTGTCTAAGGAAGGAGCATTCCAAGGCCATCGGGGCTTTGAAAAGTCCATTTCTGGTGTAATGTTTCAGAGATGAATGGAAGACATTCTCTGTGGTTTGGGTGCAGGGTACCAGACCTCTGTGGCTGCTGATGAGTTTACAATGTTTTAAGTTCATGGGGGATGAAACTGACTTGGATGTTTGTTGTTTCAGATGGTAGAAATGGTGTGTCTCCATGTGATTAGTTTAATGGAGGCGTTGCAAGAATGCAATTCAACCATTTTTGTCAAGGTAGGAAAAGCTTATGATTTTTACAAATCATTTCATAGTGCTAAAAGTAAAAATGGATTTGTTTTGAATGTATAATCCAAGGAGGGGGGGGAAGAATGGATTTGTTTTAAACAGGTAGAGCTGGGGCCGTAGGGTATCTACAATGTGTAGGTTTCTATCAATGTGGCTAATATGCTGAGTCTGTTCTCGCTATACCACTGTAATGCGTTCTTCCATGTCAGACCATGGCTGCGCATAACACAGAGTTAAAATACATCAAAGAAACATTGTTCTAAAAATAGCCCTGTGACATCATAAGTGGTGGCCCCACTTAGCAAAAGCTATCCAGAAAACCAGAGAAATCACTGTGCATAGTCCGAGGTGACACCTGCTGCTTCTGTCTGACATAGCTCAGTCTCCTGTGTTAGCATTTTAAACGAGTATGTAGTAGAAGAAGATAATTCAGGCATCCATAACCCTTCCAGAAACATCAGAGCATGAGATTAAAGAGTGACGGGGACGATCTGCAAGAGAATGGGTAACTTTGCCCCAAGGAATAAAACCCCAAGTGACAGATCTGCACCAGATTAACCCCACTCTTCGCCTTCTAGCTCCCCGTCTCCCTTGGTATCTTGCCATCTCTCCTCCTTATCCCACAGATGATTGCTCCTCCCTGGCCACATCTTTTCTTTGCCTTCTCCTCTGTATTCTCTTGTCTGGGCCTCTGCCACCACTGCCACTAAGCACACAGCATTAGCTTGGAATCAGACGCTGTTTCATTCCTTGCTTTGCTCCAAGAGTCTTGGTTAAAGACTCATTACCTCGCTGTCTCAGGCTGTGCTGGAGAGTAGCAGCCCTTGCAGGGAATGCTCGGTTGATACCAGCCACTGCGAGGTCTTTGGTTCAAATGGAGGAGATATATCTTAGCATGTCTTAATATGAGAAAAAGTCACAGTGTGGGAAAAACTGTCAGTTGGATGACCCTACCTGATTTTAATTTTTTTGCAGTTTACATGGCTTTACATGTGCTAAGCTGAGCATATCTTAGTTGTATCTTTTGATGAGCTTTTACTGTTTTTTTATAATTATTTATTTTCATAAGCACATGTGTATATGTGTAAGTGTGTACTGCTATGGAGTGTATGTGTGATCACATGTGCATGTGTGTGTGGGATCTGGCTATGGAGTGTATGTGTGATCACATGTGCATGTGTATGTGGGATCTGGCTATGGAGTGTATGTGTGATCACATGTGCATGTGTATGTGGGATCTGGCTATGGAGTGTATGTGTGATCACATGTGCATGTGTGTGTGGGATCTGGCTATGGAGTGTATGTGTGATCACATGTGCATGTGTATGTGGGATCTGGCTATGGAGTGTATGTGGAGGTCAGAGGATGAATTCAGAAGCCTATCAGCTCCTGGGTCCCTGTGTCCCTGTGTCCCTGTGTCTCTGTGTCCCTGTGTCCCTGTGTCCCTGGGTCCCTGTGTCCCTGGGTCCCTGGGTCCCTGGGTCCCTGGGTCCCTGGGTCCCTGGGTCCCTGGGTCCCTGGGTCCCTGGGTCCCTGGGTCCCTGGGTCCCTGGGTCCCTGGGTCCCTGGGTCCCTGGGGTTGAACTCAGGCCATTGGGCTTGGTGGTTAACATGTTGGCTCACTAAAATATGTCACCAGCCTGACATTGATTACTTCTGTGACCCCATCACCACTCAAGAGAATGAACATAGCAGCCATGTTTAAAGCATTCTACACCCTTTACAATGTCTCCGTTCTGCTACTTCCTACCCTTGGGCAGCTATTGATATGATTCCTGCCACTTACTACAAATGGATTCATATCTTGCTTGTTTCTGCCTTCCATTCAAGTGAGATTGATCTACATTGTTACATGCATTAGTTGGCTGTTATTTTTATTTTTGATAGTAGTCCATTGCATGGATATACTAGACATTGTTTATCCATTATTGTCAGTTAGATATCAGCAGTGTCCAATGTGGGTCTTTTATAAAACTGCTGTGAGTATGCACATATAAATGTTGGTGCATGCGTGCTGCTATGTGCTGGGTGCTCAGTTACTGGTGTGTTTATCATGACTGACTGTCTCCAAGGTACCCATGTTCTGTTACATTCACTATAGCCATGTAGAACGTTCCAGTTCCTCCATGGCATTTGATATAGTAACAATTTTTATTAGTGTACATTATTGTGATATTTCGTAGATGCATATATTGTACGTTGTAGTCAGTTTAATATTAGTTATTCTGAGAGTTGGGTACTAGCATCTTGCTGTGGTTTAGATTGTATTTTTCTAATGTCAGATGATGCTAATTTTTTTCATCTGTGTGCCTGCTATGTGTCTATCTACTTGGTGATGTGCCTATTAATTATTTGCCCCTATTTGGTTGGGTTGAAGCTTTGACCTTATTGAATTGAGAGATACAAAGCCTGTGTGAGAATGTGGTCTCAAAGACTTTCCTACTGGTTGTCCTTTCATTGTCTAGACAGCCGAGGATTTTTGTTTTGGCAAACTATCATTCATTAGATTTCTCTCTTCCTTTCCCATCTTCTCTATCTCTCTATTTAGACAGAGTCACATATAGCCAAAGCCGGCCCTAGAGCGACTGTGTCCCCAGAGCTCCTCCTGATCTTCCTAATGCCGAGATTATAGACATGTACCACTGTGTCCAAATCTCAATTTTAAAAAAAAATCACTTTGATGTTGTAGTTCTAGAAAATCTTTGCGTAACGTAAAGTCATGTAAGATTCCAGCCTCCCCTCCTTGCTTGCCCACCCCACCCCTTCCTTGGTGTGTGTGTGTGTGTGTGTGTGTGTGTGTGTGTGTGTTTCAGTGTCTTCCTATGTAGCTCCGGCTACTCTTGAACTCACAGCTGTCCCCACTCAGCATCCCTAGCCTGGTTTTATGCATGCGCAATCCTGTATCCGACATCTTTGTTTTACTCCACTTTTTATCTGTGTTCTCTTCCATATTCATGCCTGTGACACATCCTGAGATGATTTTTTTTTTTTTTTGTATGGTGTGAAGCGTGGAGCGAGATACGTTTTGTGTCTATCCGGTGTAATTATTCTGGTGGTGTTGTTAAAAATACCGTTGATTTTCTATCAAGTGCTTTTACATTTTTGTCAAAAAAATCAGCTGACATATGTATATGTGTATACATCTGGATTCTTCCTTCTGGTCCGTGGCTCCCCTTACCCCTATGCCACACCGTCAGAGGTCATTCTGCCACAGAAGCCTTGGTCTCTCATTCATCCTTTTCAAAGTAGTTTGACATGTATAGGGACTTTGCCTTCACAGAAAGGTTTTAAAATCAGCTTGTCAATTTCTACAAGACTGCTCAGGCTGTTACTGGGATTTCGTTGAGGCTTAAGGTTGGAAGAAGCTGCGGCCTTAACAAAATCCTCTCCTGACCCACAAGCACACTCTGTCTTTATATTTGTATGTGACCAACTTCCCTCAGGAATATTGCACAGTTCAGAAGTATGCCTAAAAGGATCATATTATATTTCCATCAGTTTTATCCACAAACATGTCACGTGGTCTCCTAAGTCTGGGAAGGAGGTATGGGGAGAGCAGTGTCATCTGTGGGTTTGCTTGGTCTCTTTTCAGCTCTATCAGTTTCAATTTTATGTATAATTTTCAAGAAACTCTCCTATCAGGCCTATATGTTTAGGATTATTGTGTTTCCTTGATAACTTGAAATTATGAAATATCACCTTTTATACTTTGCCAATCCTTCCCCTGAAAGCTACTTTGTCTAATGTTAATAAAAAGCAAGGTAGCTCTTTCTTGCCTGGTGTTAGGATGATAAATCTACTTCCATCTTTTTTTTTTAAATCTATGTCTATAAAGTGTGTTTCTTACAGCTAGTACGCAGTCAACTGTCTTTTTGAAAGCATCCAGTTTGACAGTCTCTTCCTTTTGGTTAAAGTCTTTAGACGATTTTCATCCAGTGTATCTTGTCACAGTGTGGATTTAAAGCAATCAGCTTCTCACTTGTTTTCTGTGCTTCTCTCTCACCTGTTCTTTGCCCTTTATTCTGCTTTCCCCATTTCGGATTAATTGAGAATTTTGTGATTGTATACTGATTATACTTCTCTTTGTTTCATTTCTTAAGATGGAAACTTGGATCATTAAAATTTGGAATTTTCTTTTCAAGCACCAGTGTTCAGACTTAGTTTCCATTTGAGTGCTGTTTTAAGTACTCTCCTTCAGTTGGGTGGTATATATTCATCACTCCTATTGAGTTAAAACATTTCCTAATTCGTGTTTTAGCTTCTTGTTTGACCTGTAGATTTTTAAGAATTATTTTAAATTATCTTCTGAAGAGTATTCCATTTATTATTTTTAGTGGTTGATTTTGAGTTTATAATATATATATATATATATATATATATATATATATATATATTAACTTAGCACGATCTTCAAGTAATACTGTAGAATTACTTGTATCTATTCCGACTTCCTGTCTCTATACATGTTATAAACCAAGCCACACATTACAAGGATGATGATGATGATGAAGATGAGGATGATAACTTGATGAGTTTGAACCTAGGATTATGTGCATGCTAGGAAGTATTCTACCATGAAACCATAAATCTCTCTCTCTTTCTTCCTTCCTTCCTTCCTTCCTTTCTTTCTTTCTTTCTTTCTTTCTTTCTTTCTTTCTTTCTTTCTTTTTTCTTTTACTTTATGATACAGTGTCTCAGTAAGTTGCCCAGGTGAGCCTTGAACTCATTCTATAGCCCAAGTAAGCCTTGAGCTCATAATCTTTCTACCTCAGCATCCCCAAATAGCTGAGATTATAGGCCTACACCACCAGGCCCAGGTACTATCTTGCTGTTTTGGTCTTAAATAATTAACAGTCACTTAAAGGGACTAGAAATAGGCTTTGAATTTATTATACTTTCTATTATTTTCATTTGCCACTTTCTTTTTTACAGTCTGTTTTTGTTTTTGTTTATGCATAGGGATGTGTGACTGTGGAGGGGTCCCCCACCTGCATGTACTTGCTGGTACTAGAACAGGGTGTTGACCCACTGGGGCTGGAGTTACAGATGGTGGTAAGCCACCAGACATGGGTGCTAGGAACCGAACCTGGGTCTTTTCTAAGAGCAGACATGCTCTAAGCACTGAGCCATCTCCAGCCCCTGTGTCATTATCCCTCCAGCTCCCATGTTGGCCATTTTCTGTTTCTTCATGCTTACACATCTCCCTTCTGTTACTGTTCCTTCTTTACTTTTAAAAACATTTCTCATGCCAGCCTGCTGGTAGCGCATTACTTTAATGTCTCAAAAAATTTCACAATTTATCCTTATTTATTCAAATAAGTCAAGGTATCACTGTGTAGACCCGGCTGGCTTTGGATTTCAGCAATCCTCCTGCCTTTGATCCTGGGATTACAGGTTTATTCACTATACCTTGCTTGCAGTGCTTTAACAATCCAAAGCTCTGGGTACCAGGCTCTGGATACACAGTGTCACCCAGTCTCTTAGAGGTGTTGTGACCAACGATCTGCCTGCATCCATTATTCCTAACAGGAGTCTGCGTGCTCCCTACCTTTCCTCACCCCCCACCCCCGCCCCTGCCCCTTTGAAGGCTTTTACCTTTATCACTATGGTAAAGTGTTTGGAAGATGGTGAATCATGGTAGTTTCCTTTGCAGTCTTGTGTTTGAGTTTGCTGAGACTTGGGGTTTATAGGTTGTTGTTTGTTTGTTTTAGGGGTTGGGGAGGCATCACCACAGTTTCTTTAACTGTTCATCTTTCAGCTCCTCCATCCCACTGTCTCACCATTCCTTTTTCTTGGTCTTCCTGGAAATAAGCATAGTAGGTTGATGAGATACTCAACAGGTGAAGACTTGCAGCCCAGTCTGCTGGCCAAATAGCTGAGTGCCCATGTGGTAGAGGGGGGAACGGATTTCTGCAAGCTGTCCTCTGATATTCATATTCATTCTCTCTCTCCCCCCTCTCTCTGTCTGTCTGTCTCTGTCTCTCCTCTCTCCCTCTCCCTCTCTCTCTCTCTCTCTCTCTCTCTCTCTCTCTCTCTCTCACACACACACACACACACACACACACACCTCATCAGTGAACAACTTTTTAATTAAAAATAGGTGTAACAATTCTTTTAATTCTATCATCTGTGCCCCTTTGACTTTTTCTCCTTTTCCTCCTATTGGCTGGCCTTTCTTCTCATTTGTGGGTCGTTTTTCTGTTTCTTTGCCTGCCTTGTTGGGTTTGTATTTTTTGCTTTTATTTATTTTTTGGTTCTTGACATTGTGGATCTGCTAGCTCTTTTTATACTCATTTGAACATTCTGATCTCATTTAGTGAGATAATTAAATTACTCCCAAACCTTTGAACCTTCCACCAGCTGGATCTTCAGCTTTGTCAGTTGAGATAGAAAGGAACTTCCATGCTCGTACCGCTTCCGCAGCACCAATGTGATGGAGCCCCTTCCTGACAGATTTGTTCAGTCCTCCCCTCTCACCCATCCAGTGAGCACCAACTCTTCTTACCCTATGTCACCAGCATGGATGCTTCCCTCCATCCACTTTATTCCATCTTTTCCTCGGTGTTGGGTGCTTTTCCTGCTGATGCACACTGATCGGTATTTAGCTGAAGTGCAGGGAGACCCCTAGAAGACCTGTGGTGCTCTGACTCCGTGGCACTATCTCCGTGGTACTCTGTCTCCATGTGCAGCTCCTTTTCCCCACTTTGTCCACGTGGCTCTTCTCTCTCCAGTTTGCCCTGCAAACTCCAGCCATGTGGAATAGCAAATTCATCTTCAGATCATTGCAGGTTGCCTGTGCATGCAGAATGTCTCTGCAGACCACTGCATGCTACCTCTACAGCGCTCTCTCTCTCTCTCTCTCTCTCTCTCTCTCTCTCTCTCTCTCTCTCTCTTTCTCTCTCTCTCCTCCCACCAAGCAGTCACCACTCTAAACCCTGACTACAATGTCCATGTCTTTCTTCATCTCTCTTCAACTGTCTCTATCATGCCTCTGTAGTGAAAGGGCTTTGCCTGCCTTTGGGAGGCATTGTGAATTTGTAATTAAGCCCAGACCCTCTAATGGGCCACCCAAGATCACCTGTGGCTCATGTTGGGTGGCTTGGCCTTTGTTTTCTAAGCACCCTTCTCATGACCCACTAAGACTCTTTCTTCTCAGCACTCAGGAGTCCCTCCCGCCCCTCATGACTCTGCACACTCCCACAGCTGTGTCCAGGCTTTGTCCCTTGCATTATTTCTCTGGGTTCACCATGATGAGGACCTCAGGCTGGGTGGCTTAAATATCAGAAACTTATGCTTTCACAGTCTAGACGGCTGGAGGGCTGGGAGCAGGGTACCAGCAGGGCTGGCTCCTTGTGCAGATGGTGAGAGGGCATCTCCTTGCCTCTCTCTGAGCCTGTGGCAGATCTTTGGCATCTCTTGGCTTCCATCTCTTCTCAGTGTTCTCCCCATGTGTGTCTGTGTCCAGACTCCTCTCTTCATGAGGATGCCAGCTGTACTGGATTGAGGCCCTGCTGTTCCAGGATGACCCCATCTTCTCTGACTACATCTTCAACAACCCTGTTTCCAAATAAGGCTACATTCTGAGCACGGCAGGCTAGGACTACAATGCAGGATTTTTGGAAATTCCATTTAATCCACAAGAGCCCTACTGTTGGGTTGGAGCGATGTCTAAAAGAAACAACAGAGTGAAGTGTCACAATACCTATGCGTTTAAGAAGGTGCCGAGAAGTGCCAGGAAAAAAAAAAAAACAGCATTTCCAAACTTACTGGATTGGCATCTCTTGTCCCACTTACAAGTCACCAATGAGATTTCTGGGGCACACTCCTAACTTCCTTTATTTACAAAGTGATGAGCACTTATGAGCATTCCAATGGGTAGAAGTATAAGCGAGAGGTCAAAGCAGAGAGCAAAGAGAGCTGGAGATGGTTGCCATGGGGTGGTATGACCCCAAGGAAGGAGTGCTCCGGAGGCAAAGCAGAGACAAACCCCGTTTTGTGGGTACCCACCCTCTTAAAACTCCCAGTTCATCTTGCCTTCTGAACTCTCTCCATAGCTTTCCTAAAAATCTGACCCCTCCCCCCATCTTGGAACCCTCCACACACTCCCTGGAGTGATACATGCGTCTTTGCCTTGGCTTCCCACCCTAGTCAGACACCTCCAGGGCTCTCTTATTTTCTGTCATGGATACATTGTATCTCAGCGCTGTTCCGTTCACCGCCGCATCGTGCTCTAACCAGGTACAGGCAGATCCAGTGGCCACACCTCTCAGAGAATCGCTGTAAAGATCCTGAGGAGGAAATCCCATTTCAAGAAAGTAGGGATTTAATTAAACACATACACACTTAAATTCCCATGCTTGGTAAATTCAAGAGACCATAGTTATCTACTCTAAAGAGTGTGTTTTAAGCAGCCATGGGGCGCTTATTAACCTCCAAATGCTGCCATCTTGGTGGGGTTTAGCCTGGGAAAGACACTGCTGCTAACAGTGGCTCTGTGGCAGGCCCGAATCTCTTGCAGTGCTGAGCACATTGAGTGCAATTTGTGCTCCCTTGCAGTAATAGAGGTTCATGTGGGAGATGGAAGACACCAGTAACTAGCCTTCTGTCTCTCTCCATACAGCTGATCCCTATGTGGTTACCAATGATTCAGTCCAATACCAAGGTAAGTCAATCTCTGGGCTGTCTGGAAGCTCTGTCCCCTCCAGAGAACCTCAGAGCATCCATAAGAAAACATTATTGCTGTCTTGACTACAAAGAAGGAACCATTTTGGCCTACTTCTGGTGTCTTGGGCTGATAATGCAGGAGACTCTTGGTAGATAAGGGGCTTACAGAGGGCGTCAGCAGGGGCCCTGGTCCTGCTCACTGCGGATGAAGGAGGAAGCACTGGCCCCTAATTAGAGGACAACCCCTATTTAAGAAGGATGACTGTGGAGTCTAGCACAGACCAACCCAGTGATATTATATGACAATCTGGGATGGAAGGAATTCCAGGAAGAAAGGATAACACCAAATAAATGACATAATTGAGCTAGAAAGCTCTGAACCCCTTCATTCTACGTATGAGGAAAGTTGGGACCATAAGGACCAGTGGTTTAGACAGGGTCCCTGATCCTGGAAGGGCTCCCCCCTGAGTGAATGTGTTTCCCAATCCCAGGTCTCACTGGTGGTGACATTTTGGCACATACCCCTTAGTGACAAATATAGTGGGGTTTGGCAATAAATGACAGAGCCAAACACTGCTCCGTCCACAGCTGGTGCCTATCTGTGGCATCTGGAACATTGGGGAGAGGGGAGGGCAAAACCACTCCTGCTGGATTTCCGTCCCTAGGTTGGGAAGCTGTACTAATGGAAGGAGAGGGGGACATGGCCGCTCCTTGTTGAGTGTCATGGAGACCGAGAGACCATTATAATATTAAAACGTACTAGCCATCTGCTATGAGCCTGGTTCCCTTCTAGAAAGTCTGTTAGCTCGCTTGCATTATGGAGCCCCTGAAATAAGTGCTACAGCCTCAATCTTCCTGGGACAAAACCCTAATACAGACTTGTTCCCACAGCTTCCCCACTCCAGAACCAGAGCACCTAACCACTGTATCAGCAAAGGCCCCTGTGCTGAACGGGAGAGGTTGCTCAGGCTCAGTGTGGCAGTCCAGGCACTGGGCATTAGCTCCCTGATCCCATTGCAGTGAATCAACATGAGCTCATCAGTATGGATGGAGCAGAGCAGGCCCCGCCCCCACCCCACCTCCACCATCTGCATTGCCAAATTTGAAGGCGTGGTCTCATCAGACCACCTACCGAATGCCACACCCATCCCCACCTGACCTATGCACTTAGCAGAAAGAACTGACCCGTCTACCCTTTTTTAACAGCACTTATCCGCTGGCCTCCAGCTTCGTCTCCAGGCCATTCAGAACAACGTGAACCACCACAGCCTAAGGACGCTGCCCGGCTCGGGCCAGAGCAGTGCTGGCCTAGCAGCCCTCCGGAAATGGCTGCAGTGCACCCAGTTCAAAATGGCCCAGGTGGAGATCCAGTCCTCGGAAGCAGCGTCTCAATTTTATCCTCTATGAGTGGACTCCTCGGCTCCAGTGTCAACACGCTGGCTTAGCAATAATGGGTATAAAAAACAAACAATTTGATCCAAGCAGGTTGGGGAACCTTGGTACTGTACTCTCTTTCTAGTTTAGTATAAAGACGTGCAAAGGCCGGAGAGGGCCACAAACGAAGCTTTCTTGCTACACATATTTCTGATGACTCCTTGGGCTATCTGATTAAGTGTTTCCTTACATTATTTTTTAAGAAAAAAAAAAAAACAAAACAAAACCAAAATCATTTTTCTTTATCTAACTTCTATTTTTTTTAAGAAAAAAAAATAGACTGGTGGGTACTCACAGAAAAGTTGTATAAAGTCCCCCTGTTGCTATTTTTGATGATAGAGAATAAATAGGGTTTTTGAAACCTTTGTAGTGTTTTTTCTTAAAAATCTACTCTTGGAAATGCAATAAAACAAAAACAAAAACCAAACTCAAGTCACCAGAATCCAGTGACACTTGACCGAAGCTTTTTGTCATCATCCCTAGAAAAAGAGGCAGCTTGCAAGGGACATTACGAAGTGCGCTTAGAAATTAGGTGGCTAAACTGTGCAAATTGTTTTTCTGTTTTTAATACACTTTCCCAAAACCGTCTGTTAAGTTGTATTATTTTTTAAAACTAGTTTCTCAACTCAGTAGTTCTGGGCTGGGCTTTCTTACAAGCTTTATGGTCATCCTTTTAGTTTTGTGACTCATAATTTTATTCTTTCGTTAACACTTGTCTGGGACTCCATTTAAAACTGCAGCTTGCACAGTGGACCAGAGGAGGCCCTGCATAGGTTCTGAGCGCCGCCCCTGGAGTTACATTTCATAAGAGGACCAGGTTTATTTATACTTACTCCTTAGCATTCACAAACCAACCTCCTCGCCCCCAAACCCCCACCTCCCACTGTAATGCACTGACCAGAGAAGACATAGTAGACATTTAACCCGAATGCTGACATTTAATGCTATTAAATGCATTTTTACTATCTTTGTGAGCCTGGGGTTTTAGAAGTCAGTTTCCAGAGCTAGCGTTTACTTCCTGGCAACCATCTCTTCAGAACTTTTATAGATCCTCACCTCCTCTAAGACCGAAATCATTCAGAGACAAGGGCTTCTCTTCTTATCCAGTTCACTCCCTTTCAAGGACTTTGAAAGCACAAGCTAATTCCCTTTTTTAAAAACGAGTTGGTTAGCAAGAACCTCCTCCTCCGTTCTTCTGGGAAGCCTGATGGGCTGTGTGAGTGCTCCAAGGAGCTTGGTGCTTCTGAGAGCCTGCAGGGAAACTGCTCTCAGGGAAGCTACTGGGCCTGTCCTCAGAGCACCAAAGCGGCGCTGTTTGTATCAGAAAGGCCATCTCGCATAGTCAGGACCCTCCAGCCAAGCTTAGCCTTGTTTCTGTGAATATTCTGTGCTCCAGTAAGTTGTATACATATTAATTTCACTTGAACTTGCAAATGGGGGCAGCTTTGGGGGCATGTTCCATTCTGATCCCCAGAATGTGGCACATAGTATGTGTTTGATAATATTTGCTGAATCGGATGCATTTAATTATTTGTGGTGTTATTCAGTGGGCTCAGCTAGGGCTGAATGGTCACATTCTGCTCTGGTTCAAGGACTCTTAGAAGGGCTTACCCATCAGAGGAGAAAGTTCTAACCGGTCTCCTAGGGAGTGGCTTTGTTGACTACCCTATCCAGACTCAACTGTAGGCTCCAGGCGACCTAAATCTTAGGAGCCACATCCCAACCTTAGACAATGTCAGCTCTTTCTCCAACTTGTCTTTGCCCCAGTTCCTTGAGCAAGCTCCTGTCTCCACTTGCCTCTGTGTTTGTATTCTCAGTGAGGGCTGGGGTGGAGCCCTTAACCCAGTGTCTAGATTCTGTGGTCTTAATCCCAGTTACCACCTCCTGTGTGCTTCCACCCAGACATGCCTTTCTCCTAGCCCTTGAAGACCATGGTCATTTTATTGCCTGTCTGGCACAAACTCAGTCCCCGTGGTCAGTATATTACTACGATTTGTCGGTAGATATAGATCCGTAAATTACCCAGCCTGCACTGCGTCTGCAGATGCTGTTGTCATCCCTAGTTACCTATGTCAGCCCTCACTGAGCAAGAGCTTAGGTATTAGTGGTCAGCAAGAAGGAGGGCACTTTAACAGGATTGCCCATGGAGAAAAAGCTGTCCATGAAGGTCAAGGACCGATAAAGTCACAGTCCAGATACCATCTCCAGGATAGATGTAGTCCACAGGCTAGCTACTGTCCAAAGGCTAGCTACTGTCCACAGGCCCGAGACTGTCCGCAGGCTAGAGGAAGCCCACAGTCAGATGCAATTCATAGGCTAGAGACTGTCCACATGCCAGATGCAATTCATAGGCTAGAGACTGTCCACAGGCCAGATGCAATTCACAGGCTAGAGACTGTCCACAGGCCAGAATCCATCGGTGGCTTGTTCAAGTGTGATTGAGAAAACCATAGCTGCCACTCATGTGAAGACCATGGCTGCTCTTGGGCTGCAGTAGCAGCGCTGAGTTGCATCAGATACTGTATCCCAGAAGGCTTCTTAATGCAGCCACCACCTGGCCCTTCAGAGCATATGCTAACCCCCCCTTCCCGTCCCTGGGAAAGGCCATGAAAGACGACTGAGCCGGAATCCCACTACCTCTGGATGGCTGGAATTTCTTTATTAGTGTTTCTTCATCTTTTAAATGGGGGACAAGGGCACATTCTACCTCATAGGGTTCTTAATGCAAAAAGAAATATACAAATTTTAATGAAACTTAGGGCAGTAGCTGACACATGGTAAACACTTAGGAAATTATTATTTTTATTCTTGCTAGAGCTAGAGAGGTAAAGATAGTCATGTAAGGTCACATTACTTGTAAGGAGCAGAGCAAAGCTTGGTCCCCAGGCTATCCAACCCAAGGGCTGTGTTCCCACGCATATGCTGCATTAGCTTCAGCTACATGTATCCCACGTCAGTTCCAAAGGAAAGCTGCGAAGGCAAGGGCAAGGGTGGAGAGAGCCCAGCAAAATGTCGTCTGGTCCAGGGGTGGCAAGCACTAGTAGCTTGGAGAAGGGTATAAGGAGTCACCCAGTTTTCCTTCCTCAGGGACTTCTATTGGATTCAGTGTCATCTGAGATTCCCGAGGGTGTCATGGGCCCAACTCTTTAAGTACAAAGATTCTGTCCTCAATGATTTGCCATGGTGCATATGCCTCTTACTAGTTGGTTGACCTTGGATAGATTATTGTATCTGGACCTCTGTTTTCCCTTTCTGTAAAATGGGTCTTTCTGCCAATCCTGGGGAAGTCCCAGCAGGCAGAGGACTATGACGACTGCTGGAGGACTGCTGCTACCTAGCAAAGACATGGAAGAGGAGAGCTCATAGCCACACACTTGCTTGGTTTGCCCTTGAGCCAGCACATCTGAATCAAGATCTGCAAGACCACAGGAGGCAAAATGGACTCACTGGCCAACACTTCCCAGAGTCCGCTGTCTGTCATCAACGTGCAAGGGTGCCATTCGGCCACACACTGAGTTGTTTCCAGCGACCTCTTCCCTCAGAGTCTTCTTTAAGGCCAAGTGGCACAGCTGCTCCGCCTCCACTGTCAAGTGACAGCAGGACAGAAGACTGGATCAGCTCAGAGAAGATGGGATTGTTCCCCTAGGACTGATGAGCTGTGATTGGAGGACCTCTGCACCCATTGGGCACTGCAGACACTCACTGTACTATACCTTTGCAAATGTGTATATTGGGCAAATGTCTTGTTTCGATAATACTGGTTCGTATGCAGAAGGGCATGGGTGGAACTTATTGCACAGTGTAAAACCATGGTGTTATAAAGGGTGGTCCATGACTCACGATGGCTGAGGTGTCAAAGAGAGGCTGGCCAGCTCCACCCTCAGCTAAGAAACAAGCAGTGAGCCTGTCGGAGAGACCTTCAAGGGCAGCCAAGGCAGCCACTGTGTATTGAGTGCCTACAAGATCCCAAGTGGCTTCTAGACATTGCCCTTACTGTCGTGTCTGAGACAGGCGTAGAGCTTCCTCCCGTATGTGCAGGCAGGACACCGGAAGCCCCTGAGCTAAGTGCCTGCTGGGCTGTGCAGCTGGCAGTGGCTTACATTTAGGGCTGTAAGTCCCCATGTCAGAGCTCCGCTAGAAATTGCTTATTTTTGTCTTGGCTGAGCTGTGTCAGAAGCACGGACTAGGGAAGTCTGGGGGCTTTCGGGACACCTTTCTGTTTATTGGTTTCTTCAGTTTTGTCCTCACAAAAAAAAAGACACCTCATCTGACAAAGGTGTTTTCCCTCTCTCTTGGGAATTAATTTCTGTGGGAAAATTATAGATCAAAACTTGAATCTCATTTAGTTTCACAGTTACTATACTATACCTTTTACAATTTTTCCTCGAATATATTACATCCCAACTGCAGGTTCCTCTCTCTTCTCTCCCCTACAGACACACACACACTCTACAGGAGAGATTGAGGCAGGAGACTCACAAGTTCAAGGCCAGCCTAGGCTCTTGGACCCTATCTCTAAATAAAACTTTAAAAAAGATGTGGGGTGTAGGTAGAAGGACCGAATGCTTGCCTAGTATATGCAAAGTCCCGAGTTTAATCTTTGGCATCACAGAGTTAATACTAATGACAACAGGCAACAGAATGAACTCGGACGAACTGAAGGTTGTGGTGATGAGCCAGCTCTTCAGTTTAAGAGGCTGCTGGGTGGGAATTCAGTCAGTTCTGAAAAGACCCGCCCCTGACTAATTATAGCCGCAGACAGCACTGTCAAGGGCTTACTACATGTCACAAGCTTTTGATGTGATGTCATTTAACCTTCACCATGGTGTGAGGTAGGCACCCTAATCCCTTAGTTACAAGCCTCAGAGGAGAGCCGAGGAAAAGGAGACTCTTTGCAGGAGCCCTTCAGCACGTGTCTGCCGGCAGGGCAGCAGCTTCCAGTTTGTACATCACAGAAACTAACAACTAGACACTTTGTTGCTTGTCTGACCCACAAGAACTATTTAGACCCAAAGGCATCAGTGGGGAGCCTATAGGCTGATGACGCCCGGAATGCCATTGTGTGATGAGCTTTCAATTTTATTTCTTCTTCTGATTGGTGTTTCTATGGTTGAAAGCCATGTGATTTCTAGCATGGGCTATCTCCCACCACCGATCTGGCCTCACATGGGCTATCTCCCACCACCAATCTGGCCTCACATGAGTTAGCTCTCACCACTGATCTGGCCTCAGAATCAGGAAAAACCAACACCATAGCCTCTGAATAGGAGTCCTATGGTTCCTGAGTTGTTCCCTGGCTCTGCAGTCTCCCTTCCTTTACCTCTTTGTCCCAAAGGCTCTGGTCTCACTAATCTGGGCTTAGACCGAGCTCTCACTTACAGGTACTAAAGAGTCCCTCAGCTAACAGGGGACAAAGGGAAAAGCAGGGTTTGAGGCCATGCTATTCACTCCACATTGACCCTCATGTTCCTGGTTGACATCTCTCCTTTCACAAGGCCCCTGCCTCTCAACGTGACAAACAGCAGCAGCCCAGTGCCGTGCTGAATTCTTCTGAAGAGAAGCTAAGGACAGGTGGGTATACCGAGGTGAGCCCCTGGCACAAGCTACACTCTGCAAGGCTAACAAGAGTTGGAAACATTTGTTGTTTCGGGAACAAAGCAGTGTTTCTAATTACACCGCCCAGACAGGGCCTTGCAGGCCAGTGGAAAAGGGTGCCTCCTGGGGCTGCCTGGCTGACACCTTGATTTCTACTTCTTCAAGTGGCCACTTAGCAAAGACAGGAATCAATGGATAATCAAGCTGAAGGACCAGGGTACTTTCCAGGTGAGGACAGTCACATTGCCTAGAGGAGGGGGGAAATGCAGAGCTAGAGACCAATGGGGTGGGGGCACTGGGCAGACAGCAAGGTGTGGGAGACCTTCAGCTGATGGAGCAGAAGCCAGGCTCCAGTGGGGACCACCGGGGATGATGCAGACACGGGCTTTACAGCCTGGGCTCGGGTTTGGGACCTGCATGCTCTCCTGCCCTCTGACCATGCATGAAATGCTCTAGCATCAGCGTCACTAGTGGCAAAACGGAGGTGACAGTTCCCCATCCCTATAAAAAGTACAAGAAGAGGTGCTGTCTGTCCTCAGGCCCCAAAAAAGATTTCAAGTAAGTCAGGGATGAGCCCTTCTAGGACCTGCCCCACCCTGGGTCTGCGTGTCACCACTTACCATAGTGCTGGTGACAGCTGGTGTTTTGCTGAAGAGCAATCACAGCTTGCCACGGCCGCTTGGCTCCACGGCCGCTTGGCTCCAGTTCTTCCGTGTGCCGTTCCCACGCTGCCTCGCTCTGTGCGCTGACTCAAGGCTCCCACGTTTTCAAGTCTGAATGAGCAACTGGGGAATCCTCCTCCATGTGGCACATTCTGCCAACATTTGGAGTCACATGGAGTGAGCACTGTGTTTGTAATGGGGATAATATTTTGAAAATAATAACTGCATATGTGTTTTTTTTTCTTCTGTCCAGGAAACAGAACGGCTCAGTCTATTCTGTGGATGGTGGGTGCAGGAGGAAACTGGTATGTGAGGAAAGTTCTAGTCAGACAGAATGAGAAAACGGTGCCCACCTCTTCTGGACCCTAGTCAAAAGAAGGAGAGAAGAAAGTAGGGAGGTCTGGGAGGCCAGGGGGTATCTGTATCTTTCCTCAAGAAGTTACATAGTTGCAGAGCTCAGAGTCTTAGAAGGGTCTACAGCCCTTCTTTGGCCCACTTGCCTGATCAGAGGCCAGAATCCCCAAGGGTCCGGGGCTAAGAAAATAAGATACATCAGAAGGACATTTCTAGCACAATCACTAGGTGGGCAGCTAGTGACCCAGGAGCTATAGAAGAGCAAGGCATAGCCTGGTCAGTCCAAGGAAACAGCGAAGCCAGTCCTACTGTAGCAGAGACTGGAGACCCCTGGGAAAAGTCATCAGGCCTAAGGCCAGCTGCTACGTATCAGCGACTGCACTGCCGTTGCCTGTCCACGGGCCCAGGTTGGTGCCTTCTGGAGTGGAGTGGCCCTTAGAATGGCGTCACAGTATGTCTGGCCACAGGAAACGAAGCTGATTGAAAGACACTAGTGAAATAGGAGGGTAAAATATCACCATGTGTAAGTGGAGGTTTGAAAACACCCAATTGTGTGCTGAAGGCATTTATAGGAAATAAAATGTTTTCTTCTTTATGCCTCTGTATACTGTGTTAAATTCATAAAACACTGGGAACTGGTTAATTTAGCAAACATTTCTAACGTCAGGCATGTTAGGGTGTTAGGGGGGCTGGAGATTTGGTAAGGAGTAAGACCCGAACCCATACACCCCGTCTTCTAACAGGGGTAGGGCAGGAAGCATGTGCACAAAGCAGCAATTATTCACTGGACAGCATTGCTCTATGGCAGCTAGATGAAGGTGATAGACCAGAGAGAAACTAGGAGTGCTCAGAGGCGGTCACGAAGGACAAGGGGGAGAGCCAGCCAGGCCTTACTCTGCCACACAGAGAAAGCAGAGGCACTGAGACCCAAGAGCCTGCCCAGAGGTCACCTGTTTACCAACTTTTGTTAGATCCAGCTTCTAGAGGCTGGGATGGCTACAAGCCCTGCCCTCTTGCTGAGCTTTGGAGAAGTAACTCTTGAGTATTTGCGTGTGGTGGGGGAAGCGGGGCGGTACGGGCCATTTGAAATCTGTGAGCCCACCTGAGTTGGAAGAATTGGAACTGTGGTCATGCAGAATTCTCTCTCCCTGCAGCCCTGACGGACCCTTAATATTTCCAAAACTTAGTTTACCCCCTGTAAAAGAGGGGTGTCTCCTAGGCCTAAGGGGAGGGTTCAAGGCAAGGGATAGAAGTGCTGGAAAGCCGACCCTGGGTGTCCCTTGCCTCCATATGCTCGTTCATCACCTGCTATGTGCACGTTGCAGAACTGTTGCCACCACCCGCTTGCTCCTAAAGGATGCCAGTTCCCTGCTATACCCCCAGGACACAGCATGGGTATGGGGCAGGGGGGCATCAAGAATCTCAAGGGGGGGTAATGGGAGGGGTCACATCCATGGGGGAGCACAGAAAGTAAGAGCTGCACTGGACTATAGAGATCTGTGCAAGGTTCATGGGTGCTCTGTGGCACAGGAAGGAGGCAGCCTATGGACGGGACTCAGGTGGCAGATTAGATGACAAAGAAAGGCAAGCCAAATAAGAATCAAGGATGACAAGGGCCGGTCAAGGAGTTGGAGTGGTGTGCATCAGAGACACGCAGATATCCAGCTATGGGTGGTGGTGGGGTGGGGTAGTAGGGCCCAGGGCAGCAAGACTGAAGACCAAGGCTAGTGAAGGAGGTGCAGCAGCCAAGGGATGGACTGGACAAAAGGCAGGTGGTCAGACGGCAGATCAAGGAAAAGTTACAGTCAGATGGAGAGAGGACCTGGAGTGGAATGAGTGGCTAGAAGGGAGGAGCCAGGAGGGTGGATGTTGGTTTGCAGGGCAGCATGAAAAGTTGAGGCATATTTCAGTAGCCAAGGACCTCGGAGGTTTCCAGCTGGGACCTCAGGTGGGGAAAGCTGGGTCTGTGTTCAGCATGGCTTCTGGAAGGTAGAGACATTTTGGGGGGATGAGGGGGCATAAAGAAAGAAGGAAGTGGATGTTGTGTTCAGAAGATCCCAGAAGTGCTCAGAGGACAGGTCTTGGCCAGTGCCCCACCCTAATACGGGAGAGAGGGGGTTGGGTCTGACTGTGGTGGGATGGACACACGACTGCAGGTGACTCATTGTCAGATGCCCTCCAAGCCGATATTCGGATGGGCATGTGGCAAGACACCAGGTGGGTGTGTGGCCTATAGCAAGGCCATAACTAGCTGATACAGGACTGACTTCCAGGTACCTCATGGCACTTTTGAGTACCGCACTTTAGGAAAGCAAAGAGAAAGAGTGGCCTGATCAAATGGGCCCAAGAGTGGTTTTCTGCCTCTTCTCCAGCTGCCTGGCCAGGTACCACAGTGGCAGGGTGCCACTGTGTAGCATTGCCTGCCGGTGGCAGACATGTGGCTATCAGACTGGTCAGAGTGGTGCATCGTGTTGGTCACTGGAGCTGAAACTAGCAACGAAGACCTCAGCGAGGAGAGCTGGCGGGGGCTGTGACACCTAGGAGGGGTCCGGTGCCACTGCTCTGTGTTGATAGCCTGCCCCCTCTTCACTCGCCAAGTCTGCCCTTAGGGCCTTATTTGGGGGCACAGATGGACAGAGCCTTACACATGGGCTGGCTGCTCTTAGTCCTGTCCGCGTCTGGTCCCAGGCTTGCCGCTGCGGAACCCTGGCAGGGGTGGACCAGAGTGTGTCGGAGGCTCAAGGTGTTCCATCCTCAGCAACATCAAGGTCAAAATCCTGAGCGGTATGGGTGCTTCTATTGACAGCTCTATTGACAGTAACTGTAATGATGGTCCTTCTAGTCCTGCTGCTTGAAAGAGAATTCCCCTAGCTGGCAGCTCATCAGACCCCATCGCGACTGGGAAAGGGCTGAGAAAACCATTTCCAGCTCAGCAGGGATCTCCGCAACTCCTCTCATTTCTCTGGAGCCTAGAATACAGATTCTTGCCCATGTCCCTGTCCTGAGGTGACAACCTTCTCGGCAGGGGGCCAGCTGGGAGACACCCACCCTATTTCAGCATATGGAGGGCTCTTTTGTCTCTTCCCCTTCACTGAAGGCACTGAGAGATTGGGGACCTGAAGGAAGTAGGGAAAAACAGTTGTACCTCGATTATGGGGAGACAGTCTATGCTGGGGTCCCTTCAGTCCTTAGCAGAGGCCAGTGTTGAAGGTTCCAGCTCCATCCTGTTGGCCGGTCTCTGTGTGACCTTGGCCATCAGAGTCTGTCCTCTGATCCATCTTTTTACCCTAAAGATGAGGATGGCATTCTCTCTCCCAAGCTCTCTTCCAGCACAAGTGCAGGGACCCCACTGGTCCACAGAAAGACAGAAGCCTGGGGAAGTTTTCCTGGTAGGGTCTGGATTTTTGCACAGGTCTCAGTGGCTTCTGCTCTGGTTCCTTCAGGCTCAGGACAGTCTGGAGTAGACCTGCTCTTCCTGAGGCCCCTCTGTTGGAGCACATTTTAGGCCAGGGAAGTCGAGAGCTGATGTCCAGGCTGCATGGATGTCCTAGGATGGTGGCCATGGACCCAACCCCACTCCTCCTCTAGTATGACCAGAAGATCCTCAATGTCTGGATACTCACAGCAAGGCCAGAACATTCTCCTGGAACCTCAGGGTGGGCCATGGGAGTCCTGGGTCTGAACTAGTTCCACCCAGGCAAAATGGGAAAGCTTGTGGCTCTAGCCTCGGTTTAGACGGAGGCGGTTGGTAAGAGGATGAGGGACAGGACTGGGCTTAGAATACCAGTCCATGGGTGCTTCATTAACAGCACGCTGCTCATAGAGAGGACTCAGGTCTGGTCTCAGCACCCACATCAGGTGGCACACAGCCAATTATAACCCCAGTTCCAGGGGATCTGATACCTGCTTCAGGCCTCCAAGGGCACCAGGCACACACATGGTACATATACACATACAACATATACATATATATATATATACATATATGTGTATATATGTAGACAAAACATTCATGCACACAAAAATGAAAAAAAAATCTTCAAAAACCAAAACAAATAAAAAAGGATGCCTGTGACTTCAGGATAAATCAGTAGCACCTTCAAAGTGCCCAGCTGCCCTGGGTTCACAGCACCGTGCCTGCTTCTTCTCGTCCACGAGAAGAAGGGTCAGTCACCCATTACAGACAACAGTGACAGCCATCTTTATAAGTATATTTTTATTGACAGTAAAAAAAAAATCTCGATGCCTCCTTCCGTGTAAAGAAGGGGCTGCTGAGTCTTGACACGTGTACCTGCCCACCAAGGCCCAGAGTGCCTGTGGCACGGTCGCCTCCCATACACAAGCACTGCTAAGAAGGCAGAGTTCACGGTATTTACATTCATGCATTGCAGGTCACACACTGCCTGGACTGTTTAGGTCATATTTGTACAGATCAGAGTATAGTATTTATATATATATATATTTGTATAGATATCTCTTTAAATATATTTAACTATATATAATATGCCTTTTTTTTTTACATCTACTGTTCTTTCATCCAAAATGTCCTCTAGAAGCCTTGAAGAAACACCTGGTAACTGGGAGGTCCTCCATGCTGCTGAGTTCTGACACAACTTCACCACGGTGAGAAACATCGGAGGAAACGCGTGGACACGGGCATTGCTTCTGACCCCTGCATTAAGGCTGCACTGAGAACAGGTCTTGGAGCTGACGCAGGGCCCTTTGAAATGAAGGTCTAGGTTCATGCTCTTGGCCGCCATTGATTTTATGTACATTATAGCATGTGGGCTTAAAAACTAGTGCCTTCTACTGTGCCGTGAGATGTACCCTCTAAGTGGGCAGCTCGGGCTTGAGAGGCTGTTCTCAGGGGAACCCTTCTAAAACCTAGTCCTTCCCTTGGTTTCCCCTAACTGTGGGGTGGGGTAACGCAAGCCCACTAAAGAGAATTTACATGTACACTAGACAAGCACAGTGCAACCTCAGCCAAGGTCCCTGTGGGTTAGTAGCACACATACATACACACACACTGTGTGCTTCCTAGCTTTAAGCCAAGGTCTAGACTTAGGTACATGGAGATCTCAGGCTCTGCCCAGCCCTCAGGCCCCATAGTAGGGAGCCCCCCTCCAGCCTGGGCTGTCTCTTCCTTGCTCCTGAGTCTTGATATCTGGTGGTGGGAGTGGGAGGGTGTTACTCTCTCCTGTGAGACTCCAAGGTGTGTATGTTTACAACTAGGGCCAGGCCTCCTATATGCCCTGTGTCTGCTGTGGGCCCAGACACCAGGAGACTGTCCCTTGTCTCAGTTTAGATCAAGGTGGTGCAGGGGTGAGAGACAAGGCAGTAGGATGGAGCCCAACAGGCTTCTCACCCTTGTCTTGCCTGTCCCTGATCCACCTTCTTCATCAATTGGAATCACATCCAAAGAGGACAGCCCCATGTTCCCCTGGGTGAGGTGCGGGCAGCCCCAGTGAAGGATCTCGGCAACCTTGTGTCGGAGCACAAGGCTATGAAGGGGAAATTCAAAACTAACCCAAAGCCATGTCCTCAAACAAAAGAGGGCAAATGTCACTTACAGGAGGCGTGCCATGCCCTGGACCATCCCTTAGCCTGTACCTTGTGACTCTCGGGAGCAGAGAGCAGTGTCAGCTTCAGGGCACCCAGCCACACAGGACTGATTTTCGTGCCTGCCATTTTCTCACGTAGCACAAACACCCACCAGAGATCTCTGGTGGTTGAAGAGGAGGCTAATGTACCCAGCAACATCTCTATAATGTGGGGTTGTTTCTCTCCAGTAGGCTTGCTTCCTTCTAGGCTAGTACATGTGGCTGGTGAGGGGAGGGGGACAAGGGATACAAAAATCACAAGGGTCAAGGGATGTGCCTCACTGTGTGGGTGGCCTCCAGGGAAACGAGCCTGTGGGTGGGAGGTCATCAGGGCTAGATGATTCTTATCCACTTTCTCTTCTGCTCACACTCAGGAGGCTCTGGTACCCTAAGAGTTCTGGCCCACAGAGAAAGCCACTTCAGGGACACCCAGAAGGCCACCTTTTTTGGGGAACTTTCTGAGTACCAAATTTAGGTTTCAGGGGACCGTTGGGGGGGGAGGGGTAAGTGGGTCACAGAGCACTGGACCAGCATCAGCCTGGCACCGAGTGCCCTTACGGATTTGGCACAAGTTGTGATCTCTGTCCAGTGAGGCAGAGTCTGGCTCACACTGATGCTTGCTGAAGAGCCAGGGGCGGGATGTCGGCGTGGGCAAAGGGAACCTCTGACTTCCTTCAGACACCCTCTGCCTGGGCATCTGGGAGACACTGAGTTCACTCCCTGGGGACTATGTAGGCTGAGCTCACTGCTCCCCGAGGCAGGCATGCAGTAAGGAGTCACAGGCTAGGCTGTGGGTGGGCAAAGGAGGGTGACACAGGCAGTGGAGGCGGAAGACCATGGCAGATACAGTGATGGGCAGATGTGTGGGAAGCACCTTTGGAAGGGGACATTTGTCTCATGGCTGTGTGATGGCTTTTGTAAGAATGTCCACAGAGGAGCAGGTGGGTTTCCTGCAGGAGAGGGAAACTTTCAGAACGGGAGCAGTCCCTGGATCACCTTTCTTCTGGCTAAAGTGGGTATCTCTCTGCCCCAGGCAGACAGACAGACAGACAGACAGACAGACCCTCTGCTTTCATTGGAATACATGCTTTCAGTAGCAACTGGTGACAGTCAGTGCGCCCAATGCGAGACAAGGAGAGTATGGAGATCCCTGGGTGGTGGTGCTGCTCAGGGGCCACATGCAGGGGAGCCTGGCTCAAGCCTGGTGTCGGTGTTGCACCCCTCGGGGGTGACCAGGGCTAGCCTGGGAAGAGGATGCTTTCTCTTTCAGGAGGCTCGAAGCCCGCGAAGCACGAAGTCCTGGACAGGCCCACGGTCAGCTCATGTCCACCTGCCATCCATGTCCACCAGTGTCACCACGGTGCCCTTCTGGCCAGTGGGTCCCAGGGCCTGCAGGTTCACACCACTGCAGCGTTCACATCCACCCCTTTGTGGCTCTGTGAGGAGCTCATGGGGTACTCAGCGACACTGGTGCCATTCTCATCCTTTCTCAGTGGTTTCCTAGAAAGGGTCAGGAGTGGGGGGACAAGGACATCATCGTCAGTTCTGAGCATCCGTGACAGTGTAACCTCTGGGCCAGAGTCCAGGTTAGCACGTCTGTGGGGTCAATCAGAAGCTACAAAGACTCTTAACTAGGGTGACCATATAATTTAGCATACAGGCCAGGGCATGCTAAGAAGGGAAAGAGAAGGAGACAACAGTCTGAATGGAAGTGTTCTGGATAACCCAAAATGTGTGGTCAGCCTAGTGTGATCGAGCTCTGATTGATCCCTTTCAGAACAGTTGGTTCCCAAGGAGCAGCATTAGTAATCGGAGTTTGTATCTTGCTTCTGTGCAATCAGAATCATGGCACATGGAGTGAGTGAGTGAGTGGTGGGGGCCATGGAGGTTAGTTACGCCGGCTAGGCTGGCGGTGGTGATGATGATACCCATGATGCTGCTGTTGATGGTTATGGTGATAATCATGGTGGAGAAGGGGTTAGTGATGGTGGAGGAGGCGATGGTGGTGGTGGATGGGATGATGCGGATGGTTAGTGTGATAATGATGTTGAAGGAAGTTATGGTAGTGGTGATAACGTGGAAAAGGTGGTGATGGTAGGGGAGGTGGTGGAGGTGCTGGTGGTGCTGGTAGATAGGGGGATGATAGTATAGTAGTTGTGGTAGTAATGATGGTGGGGGGCTGGGGGTGAGGGTGGGATTTAATAGCTGTGGTCATGGTTGGACTGACAGTGGTGGTGACTGTGACTGTGGTGACGGTTAGGGCAGGGGTAATGATGACGAATTCCCAAGCTGAGCTAGTACACGCCAGTGAATCTGTATCGTTTCATCCGACCATCGAAAGCTCATCTCAGAGGCCGCTGAACCCAAGATCTGGTCCTCTTCTGAGTACAAGGGATCAGGAAGGCTAGGAGAGAGGTCCTGAAAAGGGTCTAAGCCCCCTGCTGAGGGTGTGACATGACAGTGCTACTTCCTGGCCTGGCTGAAGCCCTTGTTCCTTCTCTGAGTCATTCAGGTGGTCTCTACCCTGAGTATCTACACAATCCTGGGCTGCGCTGTACAATCTGTTTCATACCACTATATTGCTGCCTCTTAGGTGGAGATGGCTCCAATAGACCTCCTGTGTCCCCAGAGGCACCTGGGATGAGTGATTCTTACTAGGTATTATCTAAACTAGACATTTACAATTACCTTCAAAAACTCAGGGATCAATTGTGTCTGCCTCCTTGAGCATCCTCAGAGCCTTCCCAAAGACAGAATGGGCAGAAATGGTATTTTGTGACTGGTTCAGAGACCTCAGAGTGGACTCTGCTTGCAGAATCTTAGCAAAGCAGGGAGGCAGGGAGATGGTTAGTAGAGTCATGAGATATCAGGACATCTCACATGACACACGAGGGTCACATTTATTCACGGTCCCCTCTTTCTTGTATCAGAAGTTTTTGACAGAAGAATTCACTCTAGTTGGCCGAGCCTAGCCACTGCGGCTTTTAGAAAAGGCAAGATCTAATCCACCTGTTCTCCCCCGGTGTGTCATGCTTTGAACAGAGTCCTCCTGGTTAGAGATCCTTGTTCCTCTTCAGCCCCCTCACCCCCCGAAGAAGCTAGACTGTAATTAAGAGTCATTTCATGGGGGAAACTGAGGCTGAGTGAAAACTTTGACTTGCCAGGGCTTCCAGCTGCGTTGCAGTGGGACCTGGACTGCCCCGTAGGTCACCATCCCCAGCAGGCCTTCTCCTAAGAACAGGCTCTTGTGTCTGGCTCCTTGGAGAAGCCTCCCTGCACCTCCTTTCAGAGATCCCTCAAAGTCTTACTGAGCCTTCCAAAAAGTCTGTCTCACCCAGCTTCAATCACAGGGCACAGAAGTGTCCAGATGCCAGCTCATGGTGATGGTGGCCTAAAAGGCTCTCATGGGAATGTAGGTTTGGCCTGCTCACCTCCTGGCACCAGAGCCAAGACTTCCTCTGTTCTGCTTTGGTCATAGCTGTTCGCAAAGCCTCCTGGGATTCACTGGTGCCAGTGAGAGCTGAATTGTCTCCAAAGCAGAAGATAGCTCTGTGACTCCATTCTCTCACCAAACACAGCACTCACGGGTGACACTAGCCACTTTAAGGGGCAGAGGCCACAGCTACTAGAACCTCAGCTTTCCACCACTCTCTACCTGTGTGAAGTCAGGCAACCTATGCAACCTCTCTGAGCCTCAGCTTCCTTTTCTATAAAATGGGTGCAGCAGTGTCCCTTTCATAAGTTTGTTGGGAGGATTAAACACATTAGTGCACATCAGGTGGGTGAGTGTCTACTATACAGTAAGTGCTCTGTAAGTAGCGGTTAGCTCTCAGCACTCCTGTCAGAGAGGAATCACAGGAGCTGATTGATTGGCCAGCAGCGGCCATCATACCGTCCTCCAGTCTGCCTAGACTTCCTACTTAGCATGCACCTTCTGAGACTCTGGAAGACCTAGCAGACATTGCTAGGATTCTTTCCGATCCTCCAATCTGCGGGCCAATCTGGGCTGGTCCCACCAAGCAAGGCAGAGGCCACAGAAAGCTTTTTTTAAATGGCCTGGTTCCTAAAACCAAAAGAAAGAGGAGTGAGTGTCTCCATGTGTCCTGGCTTCTGGCAGAAGGATGGGGGACAGTGGACTTGCCGTTTGGAGACCTTCTGTCCTGACCCACCATGCATAGGGCTCCAGCCACAGAGCCCCAAAGGGCCTTTGCAGGAACTGCCTACACCGGGCCTGGACTCTAGGGTTCTGCTGGCACCCAAGCTGCTGTTGTGTTGAGGGGGTGGGGTGGGGGGAGAGTTGAAGTTTAGCTATGAGAAGCCTACAATTTGGGGAAAAGATACATTCATCACACACACACACACACACACACACACACACACACACATCACACATCACAGAAGCCCAGAAGGAGCCTCCTCTACAGAGCACAGACTTCCCCAATCTTGAGTTCAAAGCTAGAAAAAAGCTTTCCCCAGATACCAAGGTGTCACTGGGAAAATCAGATGGTGCAAGAGCAGCTCTCCCTCCACACCCAGGTGAAGGTGAGCCATGGATGTGACCTGTGGACACCCTCACATCATCCACATCAACCCTCTGGATTGGGCCTGGGAGCAGCAGAGGGCGGGGCAGGCAGGGGGAGGCGCCTTCCAGGCTGTGACTCTTCTCTGCCGAGCTCTGCAGTCATGGATCTATATGAGACAGAACCCTTCCCAGGACTGATGCTGGAGAACACACTGCCAGCCACACACGGAGCTCTGGACAGGGAACTTCGGGGATATCTCAGGTTCTCTGAGTGCTCTGTAAACCCCTGAGATACCACATGGTCGTGAGGTGTGAATATCATTTGTGGGAGGGGCTGTGGACAGAGGTTGCCCACATGGCACCTGACCCACTGAGGGTCTGGGTATCTGCTTGTCTGAGGCTTCAGACAGCAGAATACAGAGCTACGAAACAAACATGTAAGTCCTTGGAAATAGCCTCTACCTAGTTTACTCTGGTGACAGGCACACACAGACCCCTGCTCTTGGGACTGGTTCCCAAGGTGACCTTGGCACCCCAGAAAACCCTTGTCCTGGGTTTCCAGAAGACTTTCCTAGTCTGGGCTCCCTGTGCCCACTGGAGGCTGAGGCAGTGGAATAGAGGGTTAGCTTGAGGCCAGCCTGGGCTACATCATGAGATCCTGTCTCAAATTTATCTACTGAACCTACAGTTTGGGGAGGGAACTAGACTGACAAGATGACAAATAGGGGAAGATAGGGTTGAATAGGACAAGGTCTGAGCCCAAAAGCTTTGTGTGTGACTAGATAGCCTGCAGCCCTCTGGGACAGAAGGAATAGACAAATGTGACCATATTGAACAGTGACCTTGATAGGTCCAGGCACCTCCTTGACTCAGTCAATGGTGGCATCTGCACTACCACCCCAAGGTACACAATGACCCGCCCAAGCTCCAATTCCCAAAGCCCTAAAGGCTCAATACTGTCGACTGGAATTGGGATTCACCATGACCCCTCTGAGTACCCGCAGCAGGCAGTTGTCCCTAGGCCTAGGGACCATTAGCCCTCCTGCCTGGGGTCAGGTGAGTAGTGTATGGCTAAATAATCTTTATCATTTATAAACACTCCATGTCTCTGTTAATGGAGGCTGCACATAGTGGGTAGTCACAAAGTACTTTAGTAGGGGAAGACTCCATCCACTTCGGTGTCCAAAGCCAGGTCTGTGCCCAGAGTTACTGGGTCTCAGGGCCTCTGAGCCTGTCTGTCTGTCTGTCTGCCTGACCTTCTGACCTCAGCAGGACACAGACATCAAATCCCCACATCCCCACCTCCTCACTCCCCAGGAAGGGCAGACAGGGGTGCAGAGGCTCATCCATCGTCAACGTTGGCTGAGCACCCCAACATGATGAGAGATGGACTTTGGTACCACACAGTCCCGGACTCAGATTCTGATAGGATAGCAGCTTCCTAGCTCCTTGGGGACTCAGTTTCCTAATCTGAAAATTTCAGGAGCACTGGGGAAAAGGTTGGGAGACAAACTAAGGACACAGGACAGAGAGAAGAACCCACAGCGTAGCCTGAAATTTCCGGGGGTCTATTGTTTGCGGAGGTCATCTTGTGACCTGAGCTCTAGCAGTAACTCCCCTTCTCCCCACGGGGGTGGGGGGGGATGTGGGTGCCCAGGTTTGTGCAGTGGCTTGGCTCGAGCCCTCCCTCTCCTGCCCCGGTGCAGGGCTTGAGGCCTGCGGGTCCTAGCACACCCTCATTCTAAGATTTCTTTTGTCATTCTTCTTGGTTTTGAACTGTTAAAGTGATATAATTACGCAGGCGTGTGGACTCAGGAGAGAAAATTAAATATCTGAGATGCTAACAATTATTCTAGCAATAATGAGAAATAACTTTTGGAGCTCAGGGATTAGAGAAGGAAAACATTCCCTAATCGTATTTCTCAGAAATATTATTAATGACTGCTGCCCTTGGGAGCTTGGCGGTGTTTTCTGCATGGCTCTTGTGTTTGCTGAAACAGATGTAGATCTTACAGAATCAAACATCCTAACCCTTGGGAAGGTATGTCTGTGATCGGCTCTGAAATAGTAAAGGTACGAGAACAAAGAGAAACCGCTGTAGCTGTTACAGCAAATTCATGACAAGCATTAAACGGGTTAGGGACAGAGAGGGTCCCCTGCTCATCCGCCCCACTCCTTAACTGGATAGCAATCTTTATCATTTACCAAAGTGACCTGGCAGCTGAAGACTTCCCAGCCCCGCTGGGCTCCAGTGGCACGGTGGCTGGACACTCACCTCTTTATGGCTTTGTAGCAAATGATGACCAGGACAGTCAGAAACACCAGGGAGGCACAGACCACAGCGACAATGATCACCAGACCAGACCACCAGCTGTCCTCTGCAGGGCAGGAGGTAGAGTTGGGAGCTGAAAGAGACCAGCATCCGAGTGTCTCTGAGTGAGAGGTGGATCTCTGTGGTACTGGTGAGGGAGTGGCACTCACAGCTATCCATCACCCCAAGGAAGGCCCTCTGACCTTTCCTGCCTTCCCTACCCCCCACCTCAGCAGGTGACATCATGCTTGGCCCCCAGCCAGCCCCTCCCCCACTCAGTGCCTCCACCCCGCCTTGGCAAGCTCAGAGCAGGGGTTGAGCGCCTGGCTAAGCAGGCCTCCATCCTCCCAGGCCTGAGCTAACTGACAGCAGGGTCGGGCTTAATTTCCCATGAAAAATAACAGAACATCTCATTCTCTCGGCCAAGGCATTAAATCCGGTGCCTCTGTGGTTGGGGGTGGGGTGGCAGGCTCGCAGGGGACTTAGGAAGAGAAAGGAGGGAGGCTGGCCCCTCCATGTGCTTCTGAACTGAGTTTCTTTGAGAGGCAATTGCTCTTCATGCCTGGATTTGGCCCAGGTGATGCCACCGTCACAGTCTGCATGGAAGGGGCCCAGAACACATATCCATAACCATGTAACATGACAGCTAATTCCACAAGGACTTCCTGTCCTCACACTACCCATGAGGAGTCTTAGGGTAAGCCCATTCCCTGGTTGGTCTGGTAGTGTTGATGCTCACCTGGAGAACAGGTCTCAAGAGACTGCTTATTTCTCCCATGACCCCCAGTAAAACAAAGAGAGAGCCCATCTCTGTCCCAGAGGCCTGGGTATTAACAAAAGGACTGAGGGTGAGGAGGCAGAGGGAAGGTGAGGGAAGAGAGGAGTGGGCAGACCACACAGACGGACAGACAGACAGATAGGCTGCACAAGAATCACAGCTGTATCTCCAGCTCTGTACTAGGCATCCTGAAGGAGGCCACAGCATGTACAGAGCCAGTGAAAGATGCCCGTGAACCCAGGGATGTGTCCAGGGGGAATCCTGCCTGTTAACAGACCTTCCGACAGCTTTAACAGATGTCTACACCAGTAGAAGCCACACTCATGGTTCCTAAGACTTTCAAAATACCCTTGAGTCTCTTCCTCAACAACCCCTAACCTGGGACAGCCATCCTAACGATGGCTAAAATAATAGATAAGATTTATTTGCTCCTGGCACTCATGTAAATCAGATCACATGAAAGGCATTCTAGCTTGTGTCTGTTTGTTTGTTTGTTTGTTCTTACATCTGCTTTATTTATTTAGCAACGTTGGGATTTACCAAGGTAGTTATACAGTTCAGTAGTTTCCCCTTTTTTTGTGGATGAGTTGTGTGTGTGTGTGTGTGTGTGTGTGTGTGTGTGTGTGTGTGTGACAACTGTTTGTCCATTTACCTGCTGATGGACTCTTAGGCTGTTTGCAGATTTTTGGTCTGTAAGAGAAGCTTCAACAAGTGTCTGTGAGGGAGTCTTTTGTATATACAGAGGTGTTTCATGTGCTTCTTGAGTAAACACATTTTAATATGGCCCTATGGGTGTGTGTTTATGTGTGTATGTGTGATGTGTGTGATTAATATCATAAGCAAACACCTAGATGTCTTTCCCAGATGTTCCCACTCTGGTACCCTCCCAGGCAGAACCAAGAACAAGCAGACTAGAGAGAAGGAAGATCCAGGAAGACATTCTATGACTTCCAGGGGATCGGTCGGGGCTGCCCATTAACAAATGTACTGTCCCCAGCATGGACCTCAGCTCCTCACAGGTCCTGAGTCGAACCACTCTGGGTGATACACTGAGGCAAGGACCAGGCTGCTGTCAGCTGGCTGGAGCTGGTCTTAGGTACTAAGTCCCTGTGGACTCTGAAGGATGCTGAAGAGCCAGCAGGATGCTCATGTTCTCATTCATGAGCTCAGTCAATGATTTGGTTGATAGAGAAAAAAAAATCAAACTTCAAATCTCCACCTTTGAGAGCATCCTTGACTTGGCAGAGTCTTCTCGGGGTAAACTGATGGAGCTTAGCTCCCTGCCCACGGCTGCAGTGTCTATACTGTTCCAGCACCTGCAAAGGACTGCCCCTTCTTTTCATGGATGAGGAAGCTCTTCTGTGACTCTGTCCCAGGTGCTGACCTCTTTGGGGGGCATCCACCCAGCATGTTACAGCTGCCGTCTTCCTGTGTGTAGTTTCAGTGTGTGGCTACACCTCGGCCTAGTGTCCCAGAGCACAGAAAGGGGAAGGTGTTCTTTTGGGTCACTACAACAAATGATCTCATCAGCTAGGGATGGTCACAATGAGCTAGATGCACCTAAGTTAGAATTGTCCCTCAAAGGTGCCAGCAAAGCCCTCCTTAGAGATTCCGTCCACAAGCCAGGTTTTAAGCCTCGGTCTGGAATTTGGCAGAGCCAAATTTCCTTACACTTAAGGTGGGGATTTTCTTTTGACGGTCCTTTTTCAAAGCATTGCTACTAGAAGCAGCTAGCTCTGGTTGTGTGCCCTTCTGTCTGAGACCAGTGGGACCCAGTAGGTGCAGATGAGCACTGCACATGCAGAAGGAGACAGCCCATCGTGAAGAGGAGTCCTTTCCAGAGACCTAGTTGAAGCACAAGTCACAGATTTTGTTCACAAAGCCAAAGATAGATTCGAAGATGGCATTCGCATTTGTCCTTGCTTGAGTTGACTAGAGAATGCCGGGGCTAGAGGAAGCCCGGGTGTTGTCACTTCAGGACAGAGATTGAACATTGAAGCAACTTATGTGAGGACTGGAGAGGGGCCCTGAAGCTGTTGGAGCTTCTTCATACTAGCTCTGTCACTGCCTCAGTTTTCCTCAGTACCCCTGCAAAGACGATTACCAGGTGGGCAGGCTGGAGGCTCATAATTAGAGGTAGCCTCCTCCTAGTGCTCATTCATGTGTGCGTGCATGCATTCCCTTGGACACGAACTGAGCATGCTCAGTGTTTACTGCTAAGCGCTGGGGGGCGGGGGGGGGGACACAGAGATGAATCAGACACAAGCTGTCCTTGGCCAGACCTGGCGCCAGCTGCCTCGGGATGATTATGAAGCTGACTAAGACCTGATCCTCTTGCAATGAGGAACCAGCAATCTCCAGAAGAAGAGACAGCATGCATAGACTGCCAGCCAGTAGCCAAGGAAAGGGCAACCTGCACTTTGAGATGGCAATCCTAGGTGACAGGCAGGTGGCCAGGCAGGGGAACGCCAAGGCTCAGGAAAGAGCTGCTGTTTTCTGTCATTCCCTTTAAACATGACAGAAAGGCAGGAGCTGTCACCTCAGGAGTCATGTCACCCTTTCCTGAGCCCCAGAGAAGTTGACCTATCAGTCAGCAATTCTGACCTAGTGCAGATGATGGTCAGGTAGCCACAGGGGCACTGGGGAAGGGCCCAGGCTCAAGTCTGCTGTGCCAAGAGAGTCTTGTTCTTTCTAGTCAGCCTATGCCTCATGAAACGGCTGGGAATTCCCAACCTGGACTAGGCCCTGGACACCATGGTTAAAAGCTTTCAGAGTTCTCCTTCAAGGCAACACAGGGTATGGGAGTGTGTTTTGCTGACTCTCCTGAAATATCCAGAAAGTTCCAAATATACGAAACAATGAGCAACAAGACAGTGGCCCACAGAGAGCTTAGCTTAAGACCTGGAGCTCTGAAGCCATTAAAAAAAATGTATCAAGATGTAGGCACAGGCCAGGAGTTTCTGAAAAAGACTCAGAGCCCAGGAAATAAACTTAAGAACCACCCATAGTGATCATACACCACTAAGAATCGTTTGCACAGCAAAGCAAACCATCGTCAGAGTGAAGAGATGACCTGCTAAAAGTCTTTGCCGTCCACACATCAGATGGGATTATCCAGATTATATAAAGAGCTGAAAAAAAATTTGACAAGCCACCCAATCAATAAGTGGGCCAATGAGCTAAATAGAAAGTTCCTGAAAGAAATGGAAGTGGTCAATAAGTCCCTGGTGTCCAACATCCTGAGCCATCAAGGAAATGCAAATTAAAACAACTCTGAGATTCCTTCTCGAACCTGTCTGAATGGGTAAGGGGAGGAGGGGTCTGGATCCTGGAGGTGGGGATGCAAAGGGGGGCAGACCTAAGGGGACTGAGAGTAGCTGCCTCGCAGAAACCTAACACTAGAAACAACACACAGCTCTACTGCATCACTGGGTCCACGTCCGAAGGAATCTAATTCCTGCCACGGACTGGCTTATCCATCCATGTTCATTAGCCAAGACATGGGACTAACCTAGGTGTCTATCAGCAGATGAACAGATAAAGAAAGCATGGTCCATCCAATGGGACTTACTTCAGCTGTAAAGAAAGATGAAGCCTTTATATCTGAAAACAAAATGAAACAGAACAAACAAACCAACAAACCAAGGATGAAACCAGAGATTATTAAATGAAACTAACCAGATTCAGAAAGATGAACACGGTTTTCCCTTAGATGTACAATTAAGATTTAAGTGTGTGTGTGTGTGTGTGTGTGTGTGTGTGTGTGTTGTGCCCATGCACGAGTGTAGTCTGTGAAAGTAGAAAGAAGAACATGAGAGGGGAGGAAGATCTGTCATACAGGAGGAGTGGGGAAAGGAGAGGACAGAGAAACCATGTAACCTCAAAGCAGAAGGGGAGATTCAGCAGGGGCAGGACGGGAATGGAAAGAGTGAAGGGTGGGGAGAAGTGGGTGAACAAGATCAGCGTGTAATGGTACAAATGTATGAAAATGCCACAATGAGGCCTATTACTTTTTCTATCAATTTAAAATGACAGTGACTCTGACTGTGATAATGGTGATGATGATGATGATGGTGGTGGTGGTGGTGGTGGTTATGATGGACAGTGACCCTCAGCTTTCCGCCTCAAGGAATTTCTTAGAGCAGTGTAGGAGGGAGGACTCTAGGCAGTGACCAGGACAGAGGTGGTCTCTGCCCTGGGGAGTTCTGGGAAGAGTAGAAGAAGCCAATGAAAAGCAGAGGTGCCACGAGGACATCAGTCATATGTGTGGTGAGCTCGAGGATGGGAAGAAAGATCAACAGATGAGGATTCACAGGAACCCGGAAAGGAAGCAGGTAGATGTGGCTTGTCAGATGCACCCGGTGGGTGGGCATTTAAGGGGGCAGAGGAAATCAGTAAGCCTCCCTGGGGGGCTCGTAGACTTCACGACACACAACCACATACTGTGGTGCCCTGGCTCATTTACTCCCTGTTAGCAGTGGGGAAACTGAGGCTTGGTGGAGCTGAGTCAGCACATACTAGTGGGTAGCCTGAGAGAGCCAGCTATGCGAGGCAGGAATGAATTAAAGTGGCCCTCTTAGGTTTGCTTCCTGCTGCCATGTTAAAAATACTCAGACGGAAGCAACTTAAAGGGGCAAAGGCTTCTTTTAGCTCACAGTTCACTGCACAGTCCATCACTGCGGGGGAGGCTACAGCAGCCGGAACTTTGGAGAATAAGTGGTGTGCATGTACAGCGGAATGGCAGCTGGGATGCACATCAGCGCTCAGCCTGCACTCAGCACCTTACCCAAAATCCCTGGCGAAGGGTAGTGGTCCTGCTCACGATTAGGACAGCTTTGACTTGAGTCATGTGTCAATGAATGCAATCAAGACAACCCCTCACAGACAGCCTCAGAAGCTACCCTCAGTGTAGGCAGTCTCTCACAGGCTGGCACAGAGGCCCTCCTTCTAGGCGTTGAGATGACAGCTGATCCTATCACAGGGCCTCCAAGGAGTCTGGAAGCAATCCTGTCTTTAAGCACCACTGAGAACCAGTTTAGAATGGAGCGGAATGGTTGCTCCACTGTTTAAGAGTCTCAGGGGCTTGGTTTGTAAGTGAGGAGCTTGCTGGCTGACAACAAGGACCTGAACTTGGCCCCAGTAAGAGTCAGTGTGGTGGGGCATGCCTGTAACTCCAGAGCTGCAACAGTACAGGCAAATGGTTGGAGATGATTACAGGAGTCCAAAGTTGACCTCAGGCACCTACACACACACACACACATAAATACACACACACACACACACACACACTCATAAATACACACACACTCACACATACACTCACACATACACTCACACACATTCATACACACACAGACACTCATACATACACACACACACACACACACACACTCATACATACACACACACTCACACACACACTCACACACATTCATACACACAGACACTCATACATACATACACACACACATACACACACACTCACACACATTCATACACACACACTCATACATACACATACACTCACACACACACACTCACACACATTCATACACACACAGACACTCACATGTACACATTCATACATACTCACACACACACATACTCACATGCACACACTCACACACAGACACTCACATGCACACACTTATACTCACATACACATGTGTTCATTCACACACACTCACAGGCATACACACATGCATACACTCACCCTCATATGCACACACAAATGCGCACACGCAATGTGCTCACACACACTCACAGGCATACACATACACTCACACACACACACAGACACTCACATGCACACACTCATACATACACACACACACTCTCACACACACACTCACATACACTCACACCCACCCACCACACTCACACACGCACTACTCACACAGACACTCACACACACACACTCATACTCACACACATGTGTTCACTCACACACACTCACAGGCATACACACATGCATACACTCTCCCTCACACGCACATACAAATGCACACAGGCACACGCAATGTGCTCACTCACACACACAGGCACACAGGCACACACACACACACAGAGGCATACACACACACACACACACACACACACACACACACCCCACACACTTGGTCGGTCAGTCGGGACAGTAATTTTCCATCTTGAGCCATGACTTTATCTGGTACTCTGTCTCTCAACCCTATGTGTGGCCCTCTCCAAGAGGCACCCTGTGCTTTAGGCCCAGCCTGAATGCCAGGCACTGCTGGGACACCACATTCCTCGGGGACATCATTAGACATCTCTCCTGGGTTTCAAAGTCTTTGGTGACTCATGCGCAGGCTGCCCTAGTGGTTTGTGACTGGCTCCCTGGGAACTTAAAGGGTTGTAGGCCTAATTGGCCTTGGTTATGCTGGCTATGCTCAGGTGAGGAGCGCCCCTCGCCCTGGGTCTGCTGCCTCCAGCTTCTAGAACAGCCCAGGGCCACACGCAGTGATGAATCAGGCCAGCACTGGCTTGTCATTGTACTTCAGCAGTCAATCTCTTGCTCCCTCCAGGGGTAAGGACCCTGAACCTGCTTTCTGAACACTGTGAGGTACCTCAGGCAAAGGTTAGGCTGAGCCCCAAACATTGTGTCTTCCATTTACATGGGCTTGGCAGTGCCACCGGATAGAGATGACAAAAGCCACACAGCCTTGCTTCAAAGGACAGTTTAATGGCCCAGTTGGTACTTGGGGTGCGTGTCCTCTCTCTTCTCTCATGACACCACAAGGGTGTCAAGGCAGCTGTCCTGCTCCTCTAAGAAAGGTTTGAGGACCCAGGATGCAGAGCACATCAACAAACTGTCCCTGTCCCAGTCAGTGTCCTAGGACATGCCCTGGTTTCTGTGTGGTTTTCAAGGGATGTGAGGAGCTCTGTTAAAGATTTGAGTTGTTCATCCTATGGGGTTGCAATACCCCTCAGCTCCTCCAGTCTTTCTGCCAGCCCCCCCACCAGGGTCCCTGAGCTCAAGCTGATGGTTGGCTCCAAGCATCCTCATCTGCATTGGTCAGTTGCTGGCCAGACCTCCCAAGGAGCAGCCACACCAGGTTCCTGTCAGTAAGTGCTCTTGGCAATAGCAATAGTGTTGGGTTTGGTGTCTGCAGACAGGATGAATCCCCAGGTGGGGCAGTCCTCAGATGGCCCTTCCTCCAGTCGCTGCTCCATTTTTGTTCCTGTTCTTCCTTTGGACAGGAACATTTCTGGGTTAAAAACTTTGTGATGGGTGTCCAGGGATATAGGAGGCAGAGAATGACCTTGTCTGACATCAATGGGAAGGGAGGCCCTTGGTTCTGTGGAGGTTTGATGTTCCAGCGTAGGGGGATGCTGGAAAGGTAGGGCAGGAGAGGATAGGTGGGTGGGTGGGAGAGCACCCTCATATAGGCAAAGAGGAGGGGGATGGGGGGTTGGTGGAGGGGTAACCAGAAGTGGGATATCATTTGAGATGTAAACAAATGGAATGATTAATTAAAAAAAAAAAAGATTTGAGTTGTTCTAGGACCTGTTTCTCAGTCCCTTAGGGGCCAAAGAGGACACCAAGGCTTGGAGAGGTGGGGGGAAGGAATCTCAGGGCTGCACAGCAACCTCACAGTCTGAGCCCAACTTCCTGATCTGGCCCCAAAGGCAAAGAGCACCCTTGCTCTCGGTTCCTTCACAAACCCCAGCTCTTCCCCTGCCTCGGTGCCTGAAGCCCTGGCACTGCTGGGCAGTCAGACACAGACCCAATGTCCACTAAGGAAGGAGGTGTGTGGGGGAGGGCCACCACTCCCTCTCGTGGCCTGCCCCACATAGAGACCCATTGTCTGTGGACACAAGGAACTGACTCTCAGCAGCTGCTAGCCATTCACGGGCACTGGGCCTCCATGGGGAGGCCTGTGCCAGGGCATCCACCACCCATGGAGGCCTCAGGAGGTCAGAGTGGGGGTGAAGCTCTTCTGCATCTCTCACCCGCCACCATAGTTTGGGTTAGACTTGAAACCACAGATAAACCACGAGGCTTTTGGTGCGTGTGCGCATTCTGAACGCAGGCCCCACATCTAAAGTTTCTAGGGGCAGTGAAGTAAACACTGCATTAGGATCCTAGGCCACCTCCACCCGTGTTAGTTATATATTATGGAATATATAGACGGATAATGCTGTGCCCAGCCTTGTGCCCATCAGCCCTCTGCAGCCATGATGGAAGTCTGTCTTTATATCCCCAGCCACCCAGGTGCCCCTCTGCTGGCTGCTGACAGCTGAGCCAGGAAGACAGCCACACTATGATATGAGTGAAGTCACCTGAACTATATTCAGCTGCAAAACACAGGAGATGACAAACCAGTCCCTGCCTGGGATTCTTAGAACCTTGGTCCAACGCTTGGTACAGCCCCCAAAGCCTTGTCTCTGTCCCCAGCTTCTCCTCCGTCTTTCCTGTGCATGTAGCATCTCCCAGATGTCCACCTCTGGTCTGGCTGGTCCCAGGCTGGAGAGAGCCAACAGTAAGGAGTCCTCCCTAGCCTGACCAGGAGCTGTGTCTTCACCCAGATTCAGCCCCACACTGGACAGTCCTCCTTCCGGGCCTCTATCTCTGAGCCTCACAGCCGACAACTGACCCCCTCTGTCTTTCCATTCCTCTGCTCCTGACTTCCGGCCTGCTCAGGGGATCCCGACTTCTTCACACCCAGAGCCTCCTTCTCCCTGGGTGTCCATTGCTCAGTTGTGTGCACTGATTCTCCACACTGGCTTTGAATCAGGAGCTGGAGTTAAGTCCAGGTGCTGAGCTGAGCAAGTCGTTCAGTATGTTTAATGTTATCTATTTGAGCCACTGGAACTTGAAAGAAGCCACAGACTTTCCTCCAAGGAGTACCGGGATCAGATAAGATCCACAGACAGAGCTGATGCAGACACACGCCTCCTTCCTACCTTCCTAGCAGAACCCTAGCTCTCCTCCTATACCCATCCTTCCCTGAGCCTAGCAGAGATGGGATTTCGATGGGATTTCATGGTCTCGGGCCCGGTCACTCCAGTCCTTAGCCTCTAGTTTAGGTGGCTTCTGGGTCCTGCAGGTCTAGCTGAGAGACAGGAGAGGAAAAGTCAGCTGGGAGCTTCTGGGGATGGTCTCCTTGCTTTTGAAGAAGATAAACAGAAAGAGGCGAACCTCACCTCCCAGGTGCCACTGTGCCCTCTTTGCTTTAAGTGAGAACAGCTTTTAGGGGAAAGGATGCAGACAAATGGGTCTCGGTGGTAGGATGCCCGAGGGCAGTCTTGAGGATGGCACTTGAACAAAGACTGGAGTTTGGCAATGGAGTTTGTCCTGAAGGTGTCTGGGGACAGGAGTCAAGCAGAAGATCTACAATGAGCTCATGCCCGGCATGTGTGAAGATAAAGGATGGAGAGACTAGATGAGACTTCGGGGGGACTGGAAGCTGTGAGGAGGAATAGGAGATGAGGTGGTATGTGAGGATCCTGAGAAAGGGAGGCGAGGTCTGGCACTGTGTATGTGCACTCTTGAGTGTGTGTGTGTGTGTGTGTGTGTGTGTGTGTGTGCGCGCGCGCGCGCTTGCGAGTGTGTGCCTGAGTGTCTGTGTGTGTGTGCATGCCAGTGAGTATGCGTACGCATGTGTGTATGTGTGCATGTGTGTATGTTCCTGTGCACATGTTTGTGTGTGTATCTGTGTGTGTGCATGTGTGTGAGCACAAGTGTGTGTGTGCATGTGTGTGAGCACAAGTGTGTGTGTGCACTCTTGAGTGTCTGTGTGTGTGCACACATGTGCATGCGTGTGCCTGAGTGTCTGTGTGTGTGTGAGTGTGTGTGTGTCTGTGTGTATGTTCCTGTGCACATGTGTGTGTCTGCGTGTGTGCATGCGTGTGAGTACTAGTGTGTGTGTGTACTCTCAAGTGTGTATGCACGCACGTGTGTGTGTGTGTGCATGCATGTGTTTGTACGTGTACCTGTGTGTCTGTGTGTGGGTGTGCATGCATGTGCATGTGTACACGCATGTGTAGGGTGGGGAGCTGCAAGGGAACCTGTGACTTGAGCAGAGATGTTATTGTGGTGCAGACTGGAGGTCAGCAGCACAGCTACTGGGAAGAGGCCTGGTTCAGGAAACGATCTGTGAAAGCACACATGTAAGAGACAGATGAAGGATCCCAAGCCAGTCAGAAAGACCCCAGACCCCTAGCTCAGGAGCCCCTGCCTAGGCCTCAGATGGAGCCCTGCTGTGTAGGAAAGCTAGGCTGGAAGCTTACACTGCCTGAGGTGGGTGGCTTGCCTCCTTCTGGATATGTCAATCATTTCTAGGAACAGGTGTGAAGCCAGGGCAAGTACTGAGTGTACCAGGGACAAGCAGCAGGTTGTAAACCGGTTGTCTAGAAGAGTGACTAACTGGTGTCTGATAAGGCCCCAAGAGCCTTGAGGTCATGAACCCAAAGTTCAAGGTCACATGTCTTGCTCTGACCACCTGCTACTGCACAGGACAGGTGGGGATGCGGAGAAGCCAAGGCTGGCCCTCTCTGGAGGGTCTGAAGCAGTGAGAGCTGAGGGCACTCACAGGGAGCAAGGACAAGGATGGACAGCTGAGGAGACAGAAGCCCATGACGTCATCTCAGCATTGGAACCTAAACAGACAGACACAAGCAAGCAAACCTACAGACAGGTACAGAGACTACTGAGATAGTGAGGCCAGGAGACAGAAGAAGCCAACGTAGTGTGGAAAGGGAATCTGCTGTCACTGTGAGAATCAGGGTCCCCTCTCTCAGGAGACATTGAAGCTTAGTCCTACATGGAAGGGTCCAAGGAGATATCCCTAAAGAAAGGTCCCATCTGGATGATCCTAGGGTGGTAAGACAGACTAAATCCCTCCCAAACGCCCCCCCCCCACACACACACACAATGTGCTGTGAGAGCAATTGGGCTCTCGACTCTTCCATCTGTGACTCTAGCCAGCAACCCATGCACCCTGGACCCTTTCTCCTCTGATGTCTTTCTTTCTGCCCTGTGTCTGGGCACAGAGCCCAGTGTGGTGGCGGCGTGGCTGTTTATCATCAAGAGCACCATTTCTCAAGGCTCGGCTCCTGTGGGGCACTTAAAAACCCGGATACATTATTAATAATCGCCTCCTTCATTCCTGTGCCTAATTAGGAGAGGCAAATTATGAATCAGGTTCACATCTCTCGGGTGGGGGGCAACGACGGCTTTTCCTGGGTGAGGAAAAGATCACAGGGAGGTCTGAGCAAGAGCCGGGAACAGCAGGTCACAAGCTGGTGTAATTAATTTTGCTTCTGTGGGAACCAAGAGACACAATCCCTTATTTCTCACCCAAATAGCCCTCTTTGTTGGGTTCCTAAAAGTCAAGATTTGTTACTCTGGAAGGCTGGCCCAACCTTTTCCTGTCTGCCTTGGTTGCTACTCAAATCTGCCATGCATGCTGACCCTGACAGGGCTGCAGATGCAACAGAGCATAGAAGGTCTGGATCTGCCAGCTCTGGGACAGCTCAGCCCTGTCCAGAAGTGACTCTAGGGGACCACTGAGCTGACCCCCTTGTCCTGGCCCTGCTGCTCCAGTGTGAATCCACGCCCCCACTTTTGCACTGTGTAGTGCACTGGGCTAGACACCTGTGACCTGCGGAATAGGCATTAACTCAATAATCATCAAGAAAACACAGGCTGGGATCCCAACCTCACCCAGACATGCATTGGTGCAGGTGTCTAAGAGAGGAACACCATAAAGCAGACAAAGAGTAATGGCCTGGCATGGGGACATGGAGGGAGCTGACTCAAGACAGTGAGCTCAGTTGTGCTTGAGACAAGCTTGTGGCCTAAGAATGGGAAGATGTTCTTGCCACCTATAGCAAATGTCTAGCAGAGCCCCTGCACTCTCCAGCATCAATAGATGTTATATAGGTCTCACCCCTTCATGATAGAGGCCTTGTGAATGCCCAGGTTGATAGAAGTGGTCTTGTCTAAACAGTTAATTTAAAAGAAATAATTAGCCAGGGTCACCTTGGACCAGTGGGAGATAAACTCTGGTCTGAAGGCTGACTCTGGCCACTAATTGTTTTAGAAATAAGGTTTTACTGGAACGCAGAGTCATACATTTACGGAGCTAAACAGTTATGCCAGGGACTATGTGCCTGCAAGGACTGGAATAGCTACTGTGTGGCCTTGGACAAAAGTCTGTTTACTTTTCAGGGATACCGTTTTTACCTAAAATTCTTCAGCAGTCATAGCAGAGTCTTGGTCTGCACTGAAATTTCAGCTCATGTGTATTGTGGAGGTGAACATTCTGGTCCTTCAGTTTTATTTGTTTGTTTGTTTGTTTAACCAGGCATCATACCAGTTCCATCGTTTCATCTCTGGGTTTGTGACACTGGGCTGTCTTTTCTAGGGTTAAGGGTAGCAGTGTGATAACCAGTTAAGAACAACAGACACTGGGCCTAAGTTTGCATCTTGACTTGGTAAACCATAGGCTGAGTCAGTCCCCTCCCCCACAGCCAGAGCACTTACATTTCGCAGCCCTCAAGCTCTCATTCACAGAAGCACCACAGCCTCCCCTGGGAGGCTTGAGGAAACTGCTGGTGTGAGTGGCTCTGCTTTGGTTGTCACCAGACTAGCCCTGCAACCCTTCTTTGGGGCACTCTGCTGGGCTGGCTGCTACGGAGCCTAAGCACAAGGCTGGGGGCATCTCTTAGGTCTCAAATGACATCCTCAACCAGTGCCTGGCCAAGTGTCACCAGATGGGGACATGTAGCAGGGCTTGGTGCCCCCAGCCTCTTCCCACGCTTCTCACCTCCTCTGTAGTGGGTCCCACAGACTCCCCTCAAAACACCTGCTTTTAAAATCCTCATGGCAGGTTTTGAGGACAAGTTCCACATCAAGACACCGAAACATGGGGTCACTAAGGGCTGGCAGTCCCTGGCAGCTTTGGAGGATGAAATTCTATCCCAAGGAGTTGCACTTGAACTCTATGTTCCAGACGAGTGCCTCCCAGAACCTCCTGCCCTTTCCTGGTTTCTTGGCCAGGGCCTATGTCTCGCCTAAAAGTCTCTGGCAGGTGACAGTAGGGTCAGCTCTGTCCTAGCTGAGGCTACAGAAGCAAAACATGCTGAGACTGTCCCTCTGAGTATCAGGCCTTGTTTAACAAAAGAAAGAAAACTTACATGTGTGTGACTCGGGGACAAAAGTACACTTAAAAGTACAAGTATCGGAGCTGGTTGTCCCGGGGCTCTATGTCCAATAGAGTAGCTATCAACCACTTGTGACTACTTAAGTTTGATTTAAGCTATCAATATAATAAGGGCTGGAGAGATAGCTCTGTCAATAAAGAGCCTGCTGTGCAAGCATGAAACCCCAAGTCTAATGCCCAGATTTGCCTACAAAATCTGGAGGAACAAGCTTGCAATCCCAGCCCTAAGGGGACAAAGGCCGGTCCTTGGGGCTTTTAGACAACCTGTCTAGGTCACTGTTATGAGTTCCTATCTCAAACAAACAAATAACCACGACCACCCCAAAATGAAAAGGTAGATAGTGCTTGAGGAATGTCACCCCAAACCAACCTCTAGCCTTCACACATTAACACACTCGCGTGCCTGCACACACACACACACACACACACACACACACACACACACACACACACAGTAAAACCAGGCATTCAGTTTCTCAGTGGTACTTGCCCTTTGTCAAGTGCTCAGTAGCCACAGAGGGAAACGACAACTGGGCTACACAGACACAATCATGACCATTGTCATGGAAGTTTGTTTGATAGCTGGATGGCACTGGGTCAGACAAATGAGGACAGGAGTCCCCTTTGCAAATAACACCATAACCACTTTACTTATCCTACCCAAAGCAAGAAGAAAAGAGATGGTTCTCTTGTTTCACAGTGGCATCCACTGTTGTTAAAGGGTGTGTTTCTGTCATTTTTCTTTCATTGTCAGATTCCTCCCGTTAGAAGAGCAACACAGCGGTAATCAGAGAGGTGAAGTCGCAGAGCCACGGGGGCCGAGACAATCAGAGCCTCTAAGGGGGAAGATTTCTGCTATTACCACTGGGACAGACTGTACTGGTGTGAGCCATCTTTCCAACGCTTCGGCTCTGACCATCCAGGTAAAACCTGTGGACCTTCCAAACCCACATGAGCACACAATGGCAGGGTGAGTGGAATGCCGGGCCTACAAAGCAGTCATTATTTTGTTGAGACAATAGTGAAACCTTCCATGATAGGCAGACAGGCCACTGGCCAGGCCTAAGCCCATGAAGATCCTGTTACTTCAATGACCATGGACAACTCCTCTACCCTTAGCTTGTCCAAAGCACGATGATGCTGAGACTGTGTGGCAGGTCTCCCTACACAAAGCTCCACCTAGGCCTTCCCTCTCTCTACACATGCAGATTCTTCTGAAGATCAAGGTCACACCACCTGGCCACCTGGGCTCTGGTACTCTGGTACAAAAGTCTGAACTTTTGTAAGTCACTCCATCTCCCTGGCTCTCCAAGGCCTATCTGCCCAATTAGAGTGGTTATATAGGCTTAAGTCAGCATCCCCAACTTCATCACACCTGGCATCTCAGGCTGCTCTGTAGCGTCTCAGTGTTTAGGGGTTTCTCTGGCCTCTTCTCACTCACTGGTGAACACTTCTGGGAACCCTCTTCTGACTCCTGAGTTCAGTGCAGAAAGCCAGTGCATACAACAGCCAGCAGCAGACAAGAAAGCCAGACTCGGGCTCCTGGTATGCATTACACAGATCTAGCCAATCCAAGGAGACTGACTTAATAGCTTCTCATGGGATAGTCTGCGTTTCTAAGTCTATTGCCTTCAAAATGACCCCCAGCTACCGAGAGACTGCACAGAGGAACTGTCTATAACAGGGTTAAGGAAGAGACCCAGGCATTCTTTCCACAATACCCATAATTCTCTCTGCAAAGGCAGGGGGGTGGTGTGCCTCTGCTACCCATGGTCTAATTCATTCTAAATCTGAGAACAAGAAACTCATTCATTCTGAGCTAGGGTGCCTAGGGGTAGGGGATAGGAAATAGTGCCCTCTGGCCTTTTCTGATTGATGACAAGGGTCACACAGAAACTTGGGAGCAGAGAACAGATTCTACTCACTTTGCCTTGACAGAAGGTGGAGTGGGGACATTAACCAAGGCATGCTTTTCTTTGACCAACCCAAGAACCTCTCCATCTTTCCCAGGCAGAAGATCCAAGGATGGAGTCTTTGTAAAGGCTGTTGAGACCTGGCCTCACCTAACCAGAGATGTAACATGACCTCCCTCCAACCAAGACCCTTTGATAACTGCAAACCATGGAGGAGCAGAGATACTGGGACCCTTTCCAGACAGGGCAATTCTAAATTGGATCTCAACAGCCAACCTCTGGGATAATTCAATTCTATAATATGAACCAGATTCTCTCCCATTGTATAAAGAAGTAGTCATGGGAGTCACCAGCACCACTGCTTATGTTCCTTTGAAAGGCCGAGGAGTGCCACCGTAGGGATGTACCAGGCCGTCTCTGTGTTGTCACAGGCATCTGTGAGTTTCCTGCCATGTGCAAATCCCAAAGGTTTCAGGAAATGTTATAGAAGTCTGAGAGGTTCAACTGGCTGGATAGAGATAGAATGGCGGGGAGCTGGGCTTGTCCGGAAAAGTGCCTATGCTGTGAACACAAGGACCTGATTCCAACCTAGCGCCCACGTGAAAAAGTCAGGTATGGTGGTGGCAGAGACAGGAGGATGCCTGGGACCTGTTTGTCAGCTAGTCTAGTCTACTTGCAAGCTCTAGGTCAGTGAGAGACTCTCTCTTGAAAAATAAGGTGAATGGTACCTGAAGAAGAACACTTGACGTTCTCTCTCTCTCTCTCTCTCTCTCTCTCTCTCTCTCTCTCTCTCACACACACACACACACACTTAACTTTTCCTTTCTGGTAGCGAGGATTGAACTCATGACCCTGTGCATGCTCTGAAGTCTCCACTAAGCTCTACTGCCAGCCCTGTGGGAGGATACTTCCCCAAAGCATCTCCACAAGGAATTCTTCCGCTTTAATTCAGTGTCATCTCAACCTTCTCCACGCACCTCCGTCTAAAATCCAGATGACGTTCAGCCCTGGACCAACCTCGTCCTGCCATCCTCTCTTTACTTTTCCTGACAGCTGGCCTCACAGGTCACCATAATCAACTGCTCCGTCATTTCCCTTTGACAGGGACGTTAATGGGGGCTTGGAGGTGAAGTCTGTCTTTCACAGACACAGTGGTGCTTCCGAGACCAGCTATGTCCACCAACTCCAGAAATCCAGTTTCTGCGATGTGCTGCCCACAGTCCTGGAAATAACTGTGCCCCACACCCATGTTCCAGCAAGGCATCCATCGGGCCATTCAAACCAACAGGCATGAAAGCAGGAGGGAGGGGTGTAGAAAGGAGTGGGGCCTCAGAGGGAGTGAGGGGAGGAATATAAGAAGGACACAGGCAGTAAGCATGATTAAAATTATTACAGATGTGTATTAAATTCCCAAAGAATACATTTTTTTTTTAATTTACAGAACAGAAAACCAGTTATCAGGCATAAGCAAGGCATTGTCCCATGACTTCTAACCCCACCTCCCCAGCTTCCCCTTACTGGCCAGTTTCTGGATGTTTCTAGAACTTTTAGTTAAGAATGGTCACCCCTTTCCTATGACCCCTTACAGACACATGTGTTTATAGCCAAGTCAGGTGAGAGCATGCCACTCTGCAGAAATACTCCGAGTCATTATGAGCAGAGCTACTTTTTATTGTCTGTTCATAAGAGCTGAATGGAGAGCCACGGATGCACCACGCTCCGTCTAAATCCTTCTGAGGCTGTTTACAGATATAGGGCACCTCAGCCAGCTTTCTGTAATTTCCAAACCTCAAAGGTCGTTTGGTACCCACAGTCGAGCAGGAGTCGTGCTATCTGTACTCTCGACTCTCCTCCCCTCCCACGGAAATCCACAGATCTTGTAACAGGAACAGCACTGGGTGCTGGGCAGCTCGGCACTGCTGTTTCCCCTGCGGGATGCATGCAGATGCTATTGCCTCTTCTAAAATCCAAAACCGGGTGAAGTGACCAGAGGATAGAAGCTGCCTCCTACCTTTCTATGCCTCCCTGCCCTCCCCAGCCCCACTGCATCCTGACTCTGCACTGCCTCAAACTTCCTTAGTCAGCTCTGCTCTCAGCCTCAGCCTAGTCTCACTGTGGGGCAGTGTCTTGAGCCACTGTCATTATCCAGAGAATGGAGGATCAGGATTTTTAAATATAAAATATTGCTGACTGGTCAAGGCTTTCTTTTCTGTTTTGAAACATTGGGTGTGACCAGTTAAGCATTTTGTGTTGTTTCTAATATGGTAGCCAAATGGTACTTCTTAGGGGGAAGGACCCAGCTCCAGACTTGGGGACAGATAAATTTTAATCCATCCTTTGGGGAATAAAGGAAGGACACTATCAACCTGGAAGATGGAGAGGAAAGAGCTGTATCCTCGGGTCTTGTTCACTGGCTTTAGCTTCCATGCTGAGCCTGCTCCTATCCATTGCCCCTTAAAGACCAATCCAGCCACACTGTCTCAATTCTGGCTGGATGCCACCTCCACACTTATAGCTCCAGATGCAACCTATGTCCAGCTCCTGGCCTGTGTTCAACTGTGACCTGGCATCTCTACTCGAATGGTTCACAGGAGGCTCAGAGTTCACAAGAGACAATGAACTCACTATCTTCTCAATCCAGGAAGGGAGGTCCTTCCTGATGACCCACACGATCCATCAGTGCGTCATACACTTCTCCCTAAGGTTGGCTCAGCAGCCTCCCATCCAGCCTCCTGTTTCCCCATGTCTCCCCTCCCTGTCTCTGCCTAATGAAGATGCACTTCACCTGTGCCCCGCATCCTCCAGAGGTTTCTTGCCAACGATGGCTTGAACCTTAATCTTTGTGTCATGGCTTTGCTAAATATCGCTTCCATTTAAGTCACTTCCCTTGTAGAGAAGAATCTAGAAACTTCCCGGATGGTAACAGAACTCCTATTGCTAGCATGAAGTTCGAGAAATTCTGAGGGAAAGATGGATGGGTTACGGGATGTGTGTTAGGAGGGAAGGGAGGGGAGTCAGCTCTGTTACCTAATGGCTGCACCTCAGAAACAGTGCCATTAATTCCCATAAGCCCTGGCGTGTCTCACGCCCTCACTCCCACCACAGAACGGTGAGCAGTTGGGTGGAAACGTCAGAGCTGGTTAATCCCACACGGTTTATAGGCTGCAGAAAGCATCTAGAGTTGAATAGGAAGATAAACTGCTTTGCTGCTATACGGCCCAGAATGTTCCCAGAGATGAGATGAAAATCCTTTGTGTATTTCTGACTGTGAAGGAATCCAGGTCCTGGCTTCAGGGAGGAAGGAAGGATTAGACTTTACTGGGATGGTGATTTGCTTGTTTTTAAGGCCCCATGGGGAGTTATCCTGCCTCCTGCTCTCCAAGATGCTGAGGGGTGGGCATTGAGAAGCAATGGCTCCATCAAGGTCAGAGCAGTAGCATGGAGAAAAAGGAATGAAAGGGGGGATATGGGGGACTTTCTTATATCTCAAAAATAATGAAAGAATTAAGCAGGTCTTTGTGTCATAGGATCATGCCATGACTGAGCCAAGAACTGGAAAAGACACTGTAGTTTGCAGAGGTCTTTGCTCTCAGAAGAATGTGGAGTACATGCTATGGGGCCCCAGTTCTCTGCTCTGAGGCAGCTAATGACATACTTCCCTGTGTTCTCCATCACCACTGGATGAACTGACTTCCTGTGGGCTCCCTGGGAATGTCCTGCTGAAACCACACCCTGATTCCACAGGTTCCATCCCTGTTCTGGCCCACTTCTCTTCCTTCCTTCTGCTTCCTCTTGGGGACATTCCGTTTGTCCCTGCGTACACCTGAACCATCTAAGCTAGCTCTGCCTCTAGAATGAACCAGGCAGGATGGGTAATGAAAAACAGAAAGACGCTGTGGGTCACATAGGACTGTGTGGGTCTACTGTGAGACGGTGCCGTGGGCACAGAGCAGAACAGGAAACCCACCCGAGAAACAGCTTCCTGTCCTCTAGCCCAGCTAAAGTCAACAACCAGGTCTGACCTGTGCAAAGCTGTATTCATGGTTAGACAGACCCGCTACATACCTTCCTTCAGGCCAGTGGAACAACAGCTCCTCAGAGATGCTAAACTCTGGCTCTCTGGACCAGGTCTTGCATATTTGTTTTGACAGGTGGTAGGGATGTGTGTATATAAATGGTCCATAAATCAATCCAGATTAGCATACGGAATTATACCACAGTGTGAAACTGAATCATCAGAAGACATAGTCAAGACTTTCCCCAGCAGACAACAAGGTGGGTAACTGGGAGTTTCCCCGTAAAAGGAAAGACTCCACTCTGTGGAGCACCAGGTGAGGTTGTGAACTATGGGTGCCTGGGTGTCAGGTAGGAGACTCACATTTTATGATGAATGGCACTGACCACAGCCCTGGCTGCTGCTCACTCTGTGCCAGGGGCACTCACTCTCCAGCCCAAACACCAGGAAATAGCCATCCCCACATACCCAGAGAGCGCTTGTCACTACTGTGCTGGAGGACTGCTGCAGCAAAATCAGCTCAAGTGAGAGGGAGGAGGGTGAAGGAGGCAGGCTCTGCTTCCGGGGCTGGGGGTTCAGGTGAAACCCTGTTCCTTGAATAAGGAGAGTATAAGGAAATAACTAATAATAGGAGCATGGAGGGGGAGGGAGCACAGAGGGGAGGGAGCACGGAGAGGAGGTAGCACAGAGGGGGGAGGGAACATAGAAGAGAAGGAGCACAGGGAGGAGGGAGCACAGAGTGGGGGAGCACAGAGGGGAGGGACTGCCAGAAATAGCAAGAATTCCACAGCCTTGCCCAGAAGTCCAGTAGGCATTTCTAACTGGGCAGCCTAGTATATCCACTGCACACTTCCCAACATGGGGAGTGGGAGGTGTACTGGAAGAGAAGCATCCAGAAAGGACTCTGTCCTTTCTCTGCACCTGGTAGACTACGGCTTGGGTACCACATGCCAAGAGCTTTCCAAGCAGTCTAGCCCAAGACATGTGAGCCTTCCCTGGGATCCTCTGAAAGAGACAGGGGAGGACACAGATGCCACTGCCAGGCCATCACAACTGGCTCCGGTAAGCTCCCGCAAGGCCCTGGGGTCTAGCAGATGACATCTCCTCAGGCAGTTTGGCCATATTTAGAGGGAACGGAGGGCAGTATAAATCAAGTCCCTAGAAACATGGCTGCAAACCAGACCAACATCTCAGCACAGTCTTAGAAAGAAGTGGTTGCCACAGTGAGGTCCCCAACACAGACACACAAACCGGCAGGGGCTTGGCCTCCTTCCATCCGGGAGAGATGGATAGTTTCCACGCCGTGCCTAGCCCATGATTCTCTCCAAACCTCAACTGGAAACTGACACTTGGCTCTACGTCATCCAAGTCTAAGTCTGGTCTACCACCTGAACAGAGTGACGGCTTCTTAGCCAGCCTCATGCTCTCCCTGTTCCAACTCCCTTTCCACTCACCGTCAGTGCCATCGAATGAAGCTCATCCCTTTAGGCCATCCTTATAGCCCTGAGCCTCTTTAACGGATCTCCATTTGAAGAGGACCCAGTTTGTGCAGTGTGATCCTGAATGGGTCAGTGCTAGCATTCCTCTCACCCTAGGACAACTTCTCCTGTGAGCCACTGTCTCCCACAGCTTACAGCACCCAGTGTTGTGATCTGAGAGTTTCCTACAGTCTGTGGCTGTTCCGTTCCAGGGTTGTGAACATGTCCCCCTCTGCCTGCTACGTTCTCCCTGGACTTCGCAAGATAGTTACCTCAACAACTAGCCTGCTTGGAGATGTTCCCTGCCCCTCACTTGAAGCTAACCCACCCTCCATTTCTGGTGCTCTCACCAGTCCATCTCCAAGCTCTCCTTCTCTCAGACACTGTCTTCTCTTCCAAGGGACCCGGCCTGCCCCACACAGCTTCCCCTCACACCACAGCTCCGCTCTCTGTAGCACACCTGCCGCACAGTCTGGCTCAAAGGCTTAGCACGCTGATTGCTTCTGGTGTTTATCCTCTGCCAGAATGTCAGTCCTGCAGCCACTTTGTCCTAGAGCATATTCCAGGTTCTGAAGACATGTTTAATAAAATGTTTGAATGAGTGAAAGTTGGCTTGCCCCCAAATGTCCTCCCTCAGGCTCCTCTGGGCCTAGCCTTAGGACCTCCATTAGCATGTGTCTGTAACAATGTTGACCAGAACACCTGTGGGGGCATTAAGAGGCCCTGACCACACCCCTGCTGGCTCTCTTCCCATTTGGCTTATGCTGTCCCCAGTCTAGACCAGTGTATCTCCCTAGGGCCCAAATGTCTCCCCAAGGCCAAGTCCCTCCCTCCCCATCCTCCATGCCCTTAGGAGCTCTACCTTCTCCTTGAAGTCCCTGGGTTCTGCAAGCTTCCATCACTGACTGACTTCCATGGCTGTCCCCGAGTGGAAAGATCCACTTGTTTGACCCCAAATGTCTCCTCCTCCCTCGTTCCTCTCCACTCACAGTGCGAATCATACGGGGCGGTGTACGATCAATCCCCTTGTGACTGCTCTAGCAAGAACTTCCACCGTCGACTCCTGCCTGCCTTCTGGCTCCTGTCCGCATGCTTGGCGCATTCCTCGGACCCATCCCCCAGGCTCCTCGTGAACCTCAAGCCCTGTCTTCACCTCTCCTCCCTTCAGTCCTCTCCCCAGTCCTCTATGTGGCTCTTGTCCCATTGTGAATGCCCCCCACAGCCTCCTCCTGAGTGACAGTTGAGATGTCTGCCTCAGCTTTAGACTCGTGGCCTCTTCAAGGCTCTGTGACTAACCTGGAGTTAGACTTCAGTTGTGTCCCTGCTCCCATCCAAGAGGCACCCGATCACACTGGGAGTCTTCTCACTCCCTACCACGGCTGTCCAGGCTGTTGAGCCTGCCTGGCTGGGCTGTAGTCCTAAACCTTGGCCTGCTATCTCCTCTCTGAGCTTTGCCCTCAGCCCCTGCCACCCAGCTTGTGTTCTCTAGACTCCCTGTCCCATCTCTTTTAGGGCACCTCTGCCCTCTTCCACCGCCAGCCTTTATTTGAGACTTGTTCTCCTATCTCTGCCTGGCTGGTGGCTCCTCCGAGTGACCTGCTCCAGTCAGGTGCCTTCCTTCTGGTTAACACTGGAGACAAACGAGTCTGCCATTCCTTCATATGTAGCCTCCCTCCACTGTCACAGACATCTCAGACTCCACCCGAGACAAGACATGATGTCGTGACCCTTCCTGTGGGGTCCTCGGTGACTCTCCACTGTGCCATTCTCAGCCAGTGGCTCTCAGGTGCCAGTCTCCCCTACTGCCCTGAGCTCCAGGACCAGGTGTGGTACCCATCGTGCCTGTCCTTCGCCTCCCCTCCCTGCAGGTGTCTCCCGGGATCACCTCCAACGGGCCACTTGCTTTTGATTCTTTGTTCAGCCTGTCTCTGGAGAAAGCTAAATCAGACAGGGTCCCAAGAACCACTCGAATGCAGCAAGCAGAATCTGATAAAAACCTGAGCCTCACGTTGGCTCCTCTCTCCTGGGCAGCTTCCCTGTCTTCATCACTCAGGCAAACACCGACATACACATACATACACTCGCCATGTGTCAGGCCCAGGACCATCACACAAGTGGGGCACCCTAGGTGAAATCTGTAATAACATTAATGAGCTGACACACTGACTGGACCCCTCCCTTATCCCCCTTGATGGGTGCTGTCCCAAGCATTGCCCTGACTCTCCCAACTGCCTAGGACAACACATGAGGCCCTTGCAGCTGTCCCGCATCAGCTAGTTCCTAATCACTGGTGCTGGGCAGCAGAATGCAGGTCCTGGGAATGGCTTGAAGTTTGTAAGCAGATGTGTTCTTGCTTTGAGCATGACGCTTCACACATCTCCTCTCCCGATTATCAACTGCTTTGGGGAAATCAAGTTTCCAACCCCAGCACCCCTTGCTTGCCAGCATCCCTTGCCACATCTTGGCCACCCGTGAACGCCAGCACACAGCTACTTCCCAGCAAGTGTTCTCCTTAAGCAGCGTAATCTAATTGGTTGGTTTCTATTCTAATTGGTTGGTTTCTATTCTAATTGGTTGGTTTCTATTCTAATTGATTGGTTTCTATTCTAATTGATTGGTTTCTATTCTAATTGACTGGTTTCCAATTTGCCCTCCTTTGTAACTTAAAATGAGGATAAGGACTTAAAACGGAACACAGACTGAAGCAGATAAAACAAGACTCGAGTCATTTGCATCTGGGAGCCTGTGTTTTCCTTCACACTTCCCGGAAGTGTGTAAAGAGGGAACTGGGCCGTTTTCATAGCCACAGTTGCTACAGATTCTGAGAGACCAGTTTGCAATGCTTGCTCTTAGTGTTATGCTGGGAAGGTGGCAGGCTTTGAGGTTTATTGAAAAGGAGACATACCCTCAGTACCAGCACCCGATGTCTACTGGCCTTGGGAAAGTTCCAGACTTCAGAGACCTGGGGTTTGGTCCCAGGTACCTGATGGCAACTTTGAGAGGGTCACTTGGTCCTTCTGAGTATGTGTTTTCTTGGGGTCAGGTTTGCTTAGAAGAGAGGGACCAACATGTTTTGGTGATATGATGATCAGCCTCTGCCACCGGGGTGTCAGGGACAGGTGATACCCAAGAACTGCCACTTCAGATTCAAGGCCACATCTCCCTCCCCCTCCCACCCCCCAGCAAACACACCTGTGATTCCAGCCTTGGCATAGGTTTGGCGCCTCACAGACACTGCAGTGTGCTGTGGAAGCGTGGTGCACGGAATTCAGCAGATGTCTGATGAACAATTTGTAGAGTGGCCTCAGGTCTCAAGGGAAACAAATCCATCTATACCCAGGGAGAACCCTGGTGGAAATCTCAAGTCTGTTTTCCCCGTTGAGAGCTGAACAAGAGAAACCAGTCTGCTGGCCTCGGTACAGAGGGTCATCATGCTCTGGGACCCACAAAGAAACAAAAGACATGTAAGGCACAACCTGATTAAGGCGAAGGATCATGCTGGGCTATGCTTGTTACTGCCAAGTGCCTGGACCTCTGCAGGTAAGCTCAGGGAAAAACAAAGGAAGTAATGATGGAGCCAAGTCCTTGGTCCCTCTGATGGGCAGCGAGGATTGAGCCTTGACCCAGGCTGTTAAAGATCTCAGAACTTTATCTGGATGTAACACTATGCCTGGGATGCCCTGGGCTGAATGTAGACTTTTAAAAAAAAATGTGAAGAGTTGGCCCATTTTACAGATGGAAAAATGGAGTCTAAACCAGATAACAAATTTGCTAAAGTACGATTCTTACTTAACAAAAATCTTACTTACAGACAGCGGGCAGCTCACTAGGGGGCAGAGCCAGGCCCTCATTCATGATTTTTATCTCCCACAACTACCTTTAGATGTAGAAAATGGGAGCCCAGAGAGGCAGGGTGACCAAGATACTGCTAGAGCAACCCAGAGCCCAGCTGGCCTCCAGGTTCCACAAACAAACAAACAAACAAACAAACAAACAAACAAAACCAAAACCAGGAATATGGATCAGTGACAAGAGGAAAGCAGTATCTCAAGCAAAAGAAAAGAGGCCCAGGAATCTACCTGTGCTGAGTATAGACTAAAATGTGAGAGCTGGCCCACTTTACAGATGGAAAAATAGAATCCGAATTTGGGAAAACCAACCCTGCATCAACACAGAGTAGAAAGCAAGACGATTTCCAAGTCTCAAAGCCCCTGGGATCTGATACCTGTCTGGTGCTCACTCCATGTCAAGCCAAGGGCAAGGTCAGCAGCATCTATGGACCTCCGTGGAGGGCCTGGCATCCCTCATAGAAGGCAAGGTGATGGGGGATGAGTTTATCTGCTGTGCCCATAAGCTTTGTGACCCCAAGGGCAGGCAGACCATGCCCTCTCACACTCATGACCCAGGAGGACTCTAGTTTGCGTGTGATGAGAACCTTTGCCATTCAGAAGTTCAGTAGAGCTAACCCTGTGTTAACGTTGAGGGGAAAAAGGTTCCCTGCTTCTTCTTGGCCCCACCTGATCTCCACCATCACCCTACTGTGAAATTACAAACACGGAGAGAATGCAATAAGTGGCATCTTCCACCAGTGACTGCTCAGAGCCCAGGGGCATCCCTGCATCCCTCTCTCCTAGCTCAGGCACAGCATGGGTCTTTTAGAATGGTCTCAAATCTAAGTTAGCTCAGCACTGCTCACCTGCCCCTAGCGCAGTCCAGCTACCGTCACCACCATCAATGGCTGGACACAATACTGGCCTTGTCCCTGAGCCCTGAGCTCTACTCTTCCCTTTTCTCTCACTCCCTTCCACAGGACCAGTTTCTGAAAAGTATAGATGAGGCCTTACCCTCTAGGTCAGCGGTTCTCACCCCAAATATAAGATTATTTTTGTTGCTACTTCATAACTGTAGCAAACCTACAGTTACGAATTGTAATGCAAATATCTGTGTTTTCCTATGGTTTTAGGCAAACCCTTGAAAGGATCATTATACAGCACCCCTGGGGGTCAGTGGTGACCCACAGGTTGAGAACCTCTGCCCTTGAGGCTCCCTTTTGCTAGATGCAGTCCAAGCTTCTTTCTGATGCTCTGTGTAACCTGCTACTTACTGCCTCTGCATATCACCCCTTCCCCCATGACTATAAGGCCCCTCCTGTTTCCCACACTCTGCAGCCATCCGCCACAATGGCTTCTCTCACAGCCCAGGCATTACCCAACACGATGACCTTGCACAGGCTGTTCCCTCTGATAAGAGTGTTTCCCCCATCTCCTCAGCTTCTTCCTCTCCTTCAGCGAGATCTCAGCTTACATGTGATCTCAGGTCCAACCCAGCATCCCTTCAGAGCACAGCAGACACCATCTTCCATTTTCCTGCGCCATGTCTCTTACATCTCTCAACAGCTCCTCCCCCCATCTCATGTACATACACAGTAAACCATAAGCTCTGTGGCTGCGGGGACCCTTCTGTCATGGTCAATGCATTCTCAGGACCCAGCCTATGTCTGATGCACAGAAGGTCCCCCAAAGTATCAGGGAAATAAACTGCTAAGGACCATGGTGTGTCCAATATGGGCTAAAGAGCTGGAGCTGCCACTAAGGACCCAGCAGTGCAAGTCTAGGCAAGAATCCAAGCACTAGCCAGTCAAACACACACATAAAAGCCAGGATGACTGCTGCAAAGGAAAACAAAAGACCAAAGAACATGTGCCTATGGAACAGCATGGCCGCCAAACACACCCACACCACGGTGTCACATGCCTGTAACGCCAACAGTAGGGAAGCTGAGGCAGGAAAAGCATGGTTCAAGCCTAGCTTGGGCTATAGAGAGAGTTCGAGGCCAGTCTGAGCCTATCTAAAAGGGGGCGGAGCTTGGGAATGTAGCTAGATGAGGGCATTTGACTGGCACGTGCAAAGCCAGTGCTCCATCTCCAGCACTGCACAAGCAAAAGGCACACACACACACACACACACACACACACACACACGAAGAAAAAGGCGGAAAGATGAATTATCTGACCTTATCTGACCCTCCTCATGAAGAGGCAAGGCCTGCTCCTCACTCCTTGCTAGTCAGTGCTGGCCCCTTGATTCCACAGAACAGAGCACAGTAGCCGTACTGTTATACGCCTTTTCTCAGCCACACTGTCAAAAGAAGCACAGCTTCTGCCTGCCTTGCAACCTCGAAACCTGGCCTCCATGGTATGAGGAGGCCCAGACCGTGTGGTGACATCACTCGCAGGTGCTCTAGTGCATGGCCCAGCTGAGGACCCTGCCAACAGGTGACCAAAGCCGGTATCAACCAGCCTACCCGAGAGGGGAAGTCTTTGGAATGACCCGGCCCAGGCAGTTCACTACAGCTTCATAAAAGACACATGGGGAGAGCATCCTGGCGGGATGCAGTTCACCCTGCCATCTGGGACAGTGAGGGAACAACCCTTTTGTGGGCCATCTATTGAGGCAGCTTGTTCTGTAGCCGTGTGAAACCAGGCTAGGGCGGGGGTGAGGTGAGATCCTCAGAGGCAGGCTGGCCCTTCCAGCTGGGCAGCCTGGACCAAGAAACCTGCCCTTGCTGAAGCTCTGGTCTTTGCAGAGAAAGTAAGGATAATGCCACTTATTGCATAGGCGTGTCTGAGGGTTCGCTGAGCTCTTGCCTGCAGGATCAGGGACAAAACATTGGTTTCTTTCTACTGTCCAAAGCATGGGGAGGCATTCTAACTGAGTATGGTGGTACATGTCTACAAACTCATTACTGGGAAGACTGGGTGGATCTACAGTTCTAGGCTAAACTTACAACGGGAAACCCTGCCTCAAAAATAAAATATTCTATAACACCCACAGCTTAGTTGGAATCCTTTTTGTTAATGCATGGCACACAGTGGGGCCAGGCAACCCTGTTCCCAGCTGTGCCACTGACGTGTGGCCTTTAGGGGAGTCACTTAACCTCCCTTCTGATTTCTATAAGAATTAAATAAAGGCAGAAATAAAACCCATCCCAGTGCTTTGAAGTCCTTGGACTCTGTGGACACACCGGCTCACGCCTCTGCTCTGCCACAGCTATTTCCGGCTTGCCTGCCTTGAAGCCGGTCTCACAGAGGGGGTGCACACGCTTTTCTTTGAGGGCTGGTGGTATATGGTTCTTCTTCCGTGGCCCAAGGAAGCAAGCTCAGGTCCTCCATTCTGGTGGCTGTCATGGGTTTTGCCTGTGTATTGTCCCCCATACCTTCTTAAAATACCATCATAGGGGATCCCATTTTACTTTGAGGATCGCCCTAGAAGGGATGTGAACGGAATTCTCAGAGTTCCCTTTTTTTTTTTTTTTTTTTTTTTTGTGGAATCTACCCAGCTGGTGAGAGCCCACGGCATCCCAAGTTTATTCTCAGCAAGGTTCCAGAATCTACCAGTGGCTTGTTTGGGCCACTGCTGGTCTAATGGTTAGTGGCTTAAGGTTACTACAACTGTCAGTCTTAATAATTCCTTCTTAAGACGGGGTCTCACATAGTCCAGGCTGTCCTTGAACTCACTATATAGTCAAGGGTGACCTTGAACTCCTGATCATCCCGGGGGTGGGGGTGGGGCTGAAATTGCAGGTGAATATCATCACTCCCAGTTTAACATAAATAGAAGTTTTAGCCTCTCTCTCTCTCTCTCTCTCTCTCTCTCTCTCTCTCTCTCCCTTCTCTCTGTGAGATGATTGATGATGATGATGATGATGATGATGGTGGTGGTGATGATGATGATGATGTTTGTGTGGACATCAGAGGACAACTTACAGGAGCCATTTTCTGCCTCATGGACCCTGGGGATCAAACCCAGGATACCAGGTTTGGCAACAAACACCTTTACCATCTCACCAGCCTTGCCTTCACATTTCTTATTAGCTGACACTGAGTGGTAACTAGGTCCCAGGCTCTCCACAGATTCATTTGACATAAAGACCATGTGGTCACCCACATGTGACAGGGACAGCTACTTGTCCTGGTTCACAGCAGCTCAGGAGCCCGAGTCACTCAAGTGGCTAACGAGCAAAGACAAGAGGGCAGAAAAACCAGGCTTCGAGTCACAGCTCTGTGACACCACCTTTGGGGCTGCACAGAGTTCGCCTAGGGTGGCCTGTAGAGTCTCCAGTCTCCACAGCAGTTCCTTTCCTGGTGAAAAAACAGGCCCAGAGAGAGCTACAGCTGGCCTGGTGTCACAGAGCTGAGGGAAAGAACCTTCTGGGTCTTTAATGCCCTTTGATGTAACTGCCATTGTCTCCGACTCTGCTCACGGAGTGCTCCTAATGACGAAGAATCAGCCTCATTTGAGAGTGAGGGATGAGTTCAGGTTGTTTGACCCCATGATGACCTGTGGAGTGAGGAATCCTGGGAATGAGGCTCCAGGGACCCAAGGCTGAGCAGTTTCCCCAAAGAGACTTTGGGAGCTAAAACCAGGAGAGTCCTGGGGACACTGGGATGCATTGCTCACCCTGAGCAACAAGGAAGTAGCTGAACGCTGGTTGCATGGTGAGGGGAGGCTGCACACACACACGCACACACACACACACACACACACACACACACACACACACACAGAGGTGCAAGATCTTTTCTGGCAGATCAACCCTAACACACACTCAATGTTGTTAAAAGAAGTTATTGTCCCTGAAGCAGGGTGCGATGGTATGCCATCTGCCTGCCTGACATCTCTGTAGGCTCATCGCTGTCCAGGCAATGTCCCAAAAGACAGACCCATGTCCCTACAGTACCATAGATTTTAGACAGCACACAGTGCTCAAACACACTGAAGCTCTTACAGTTTGGATCCTGAATGCTCCCCAAGAGCCATTTGTTAACAGTTTGGTGCCCAGTCTGTGGTACAACTGAGAAAAGAGATGGGACCTTTAAGAGGTGGGGCCTAGTAAGAAGTTAATTCATTAGGGCTATGGCCTTGAAGGATATACTGTGGCCCCAAGCCTTTTCTTACTTCCTTTGCTTCTTGGCTGCCAGACTATGAACAGGTTTCCTCCATCATCCGCTTCCACCATGACAGACTGTACTGACACACACATATCTGAAGCCCAGGGTCAAGCAGCCATAACCGAATCCTCTGAAACAGAGTCTAAAGGAGCCTTTCCTGTTAGTAAGGTAATTAGCTTAGGTGTTTCATCGAAGTGACAGGAAGCTCACACAAAATCTGTAACAGCAGCACTACTAACAGCATAGCGTGCTCCTTTGGATGCTCTTATAAGCCTTCTGATTAACATCTTAAAGCCCTGGCTTGTTTTCATTGGTTTGATTCTAGGGGCCCCTTCTATCTGAGCAAGTGGCCCGGGTTTCTCATTTAGGCAACATCTACAAAGAATTCTATGGAAACCAGGATGAATATACACAGAAAAGCAAAGGCGAATGAGAAGTGGTGCCTGGGTACAGGGAATTTGGTGAGCTGTCGGGGCTCATGGGATAGGATACTTCTCGCTTACCCAGGCCTTGGAGACCCATGGGGCTGGAAGATCTGTCTCACAGCTGCCCCCTCCCTTTTGACCCTGCTGTGATTTGGATGTCATTTGCCCCAGCAAAACTCCTGTTAAAACTTGGTTGGCTGCCAACACAGTGACATGTGGAGGTGGCACCTTAGAGAAGGATTAATGTCTTTCTTGTGACACTGGATGGGTTCTCTTGGGAACGGAAATGCTACAGAGCAATCAGCTCTGGACAGCTTTGCTCCTGTCACATCTGTACACGCCTGATGTCACATCCACCCTTTGGCCCACTGTAGCATGAAAGAGTGGGAAGCCCCTCTTAACAGATGCTTCCCCCTAGCCTTAGGTATCCAGCCAACATATAGGATTTTCCTTTATAAGCTACCCAGTCTCTGGCATTGTCTTATAGTAACAGAAAATGGATCAAGACAACCCTGCTGAAGACTGATACCCAGGATGTGTCTCACACAGTCCTACCTCCCAGTGTGTCCATGCTATTCTTTCTACTTGGATGTCTAGTTCGCACAACCTCCAAAACAACCCAGGACAGTCCCATGTATCTTATAGACCAGGTTCCGCATGAATAGTGGGTCACGTGGCAATAATCCATCCATCTCCCCAGCCACTGCTTACAAGAAACAGCTTCCACCCCAGGTTGAAGACAATAGGAAGGCTAATTTGACATTTAGGGGTAGAATATGGCCTAAGCACTCAGGAATTTCCAGTGTCCCTGCCAACGATTTCCATGTCCTCACAGGCCACCCTGTGGGTCACTAATACGACACCCTCTGTGGAGCTAGTGATCACAGGAGGACAGATTATACTCCCTGGTCCAGGTGCGTGGCAACACAAGAGGAGTTGAAGGAACCATAGCTGGATGTGGGGAACTATCAGATCTCATCACACACACTTGGGGGCCAGATGCTGGGCTGAAAGGATTATCTCAGGAAAGGAAGATGACATCTCCAGGGACAGAAGCCAGGTCTTAGCACAGGCCGATGGGGTCTCTCGGGATAAGCAAGGCAGAGAGCACCCAGAGTTAGAAAAATGCTGAAGGATGCCAGAGGGCTTGGTGGAATTTGGTTCTCACTTAAAGCCTGCATCTGAGTAATCTCAGGCCATTCTAAAGCCTGCCTCAAAGGCTCTGACTCATAGATTTAAAGGAAGCAAGAGAGGCTGTAAGTTAGGTTATTTGGAGCTACACTCCCTGAAGCGTAGGGTCACAAGGAGCCGATACAAAGGAAAGAACCCACACAAAGTGCAAAGATGGCCCTACACTCTGTATTTCCCACCAGGTACCAAGAGGCTAGACACAGCCTGGCAGACATTGAATTTCATCAAGGTTATTTAGAACACACTCACACTTAATTCAGTGGAGATGTGATCATTGGTATGCTCCAGGGCAAACCTGGAGAGACCCATTTACAGCTAAGCATCTCCTCAAGAGACCCCAGGACCCACCACTTGTAGTCAGAGAACTTAACTATGCAGAAGTGAGGATGGAAGCCATTCCTGGGTAAAGAAGCGTGCCTTTGCTTTCATGATTGGGCAATTAAATGGTTCAGAAAGGCAGTCGTTCAGGGAGGAGGCAAGCCCGAGAGCTCCAGCAGGTTGGGTACAAATGGTCAAAACGCAAGAGTGGATCTCGGCTCCCAGACCTTTGCCTTTGGCTCTACCCTAACTGTCTTCTTAGACAGGCATCGGAATTGAAAATTAAACTGTGTGGGTGGGGTATTTAAGATCATACTGAGCAGCTGCCCCCTTTAAAGATCTGGCCCTCGGAACATTCCAGGCTGGGTCACTTATCAAATGGAGATTGACTTTTATCCGATTAACTGATGGAGAAGCATTCTTCTCCATCTTGCAGAAGCATTCTGGGGGAATAGCGTTCTGCAGACTGCAGGGGAAAGTTGGGTCTTGGCTTCCCTCCCGCTCGGCCAGTGGAAAATTACAAAGAAGGCAGAGCTGTCCTCCGTCTCCTCTCGTTCATCAGCTGTTCCTGGGCCCAGGAAAATATAGAGTGTAGCACGCCCCCCAAACAAACAAACAAACAAACAATGAATGAGTCTTCACTTACCTGGGGCGGAGAGTAGTCTGGGAGGTGGCGGAGGTGGGGGTGGAGGGGGAAGAGGGGGTGGGGGCCGGCACTGGCAGATGTGTTGGCAGCTGTCAGTCACCTTAGAGCAAGACTTCTGGGGCTCAGCGTGTGTCACCTGCAGATATGGAAACAGCCAGGAGATGCAAGAGGCCACAAGGCAGCTAGAAGCTGAGCCGAGCCTGCTTCCAGGTCCCTTCCAGGCCACAGCCTGGCATTCTGGATCTCTGAGACCAAAGCAGGCGGAATAGAGAGGAGTCAAAGAAGTTATTCCCAGAGAGTGGCAGCTGCTCCATCATCTAAGTCCCCAGACCCACGTCTATCTTCCTGAGACCACACAGGCTGAGCCCTTACCTTTCTAGTCAAGGCTCCTTCAGCCTTTCTGTGTCTGTCTGGGGCACAGTCCTCCCATCTTGGAGAGGAAACTTACCTAACTGAACCTTGGTCTGCATCCCACGTGATCAGACAGTGGAACTAACCTCCTGATGTTCTCTGTATAGCAGCTGAGTGCTTCCTGGGAAACATATCTACCCAGTCACCCCAACCCCTCCAGTGACCCCCCAAGGCTTTCTTACTACTCAGAGGACCCCATGGCCCACAAATCATGGCCTAAGCAGCCCTTGGCAAGCTCTGTGCATCCTTCTCTCCCTCCCCGGCCCTCCTGCCATCCTGGGCCATTGCGTATGCTGTCCTGGTGGCTCTCCTGGTCTTCGCCTCAGCCTTTGCCACCCCTCAGCTCTGCTTTCTTTTCTCCAGCCAGGCCAAATCCCCTTCTCAAAGGTTCCCTGGTACCCTGGCTCACTTCTACTACTTAGTCCCAGCCTGTCACTATCATGGGACTGTATGCTATGCCAGGACAGACCTTTCTATGCCTTGGCTTCCCTCTCATAATTAAAAACTGACACCCAAGGGAAGGGCCCAGCACTCACAGAGAACTGGCCAGTGAATGAACAAACACCAGCGACTGGACCAGAACCCGTGCCTTGTCAGTCTGGGCCTGGGTTCTTCCCTGGATGGGTTTCTGGTTCCTTGTGGCAGCTAGAGACAGTTGTGCTCAACAATACTTCCTCGCTCCAGCCGTGTCCTGGAAGCCCCTCCCGCAGCCCCAACACATTCCTGCCTTTGCCTTTCCTGCAAACAGTGAACTGAGACTTTTGCAGGGGAGCTAGGCCTGGTGTGTTTTTGCTTTAATCTCCCAGTCAAACACAGCCTGAGAGCCATGGGTTAGACAGTGGCCAGTGTCCCTCCATATGCAGAGGGTTGTAAAGCCAGGAGTCCAAAGCTGGCTTCAAGACAAGAAGGCAAGAGTTAGGGGCAACACATTGCCTCAGTGAGAGACACGGTTAATTAGTGTGTCTTCATGTAAGCATTTGGAAACACAGAATTCCAGTGCCCCTGCAACTTCCGCCAGCCTGCCATTGCAATTGGGGACCCTAGAGTCCCTCTACTATGTGAGAGAGGCTTCCAATGTGCTTGGTGGCACAACAGCTGCATAGTGGATGTCAGGGTGGCAATGAGAGGACAAGGCTCTTTGGGACCACCTCTTAGCATTTTTAAAGCACCGCTGACTATGTTTCTGACCCTGGAAACAGTCCTGTCTCCCAAGGTAAAGCTACGGTGCTCAGAATATGAGCTTCCTTCTTCATTCCTGTAGAGACACAACTCGATTGTCAGAGTCAGGGTAAACAGGCCAGACACTTGCCATATGTCTGAGCCCATCCCCCAGCCAGGCCTGACTCCTGCCCTGCTCTGGATCATCATTGCCTAAGACTCTGAGCTCAAACACACCCAGACAAAGCCATTCCTTCCCCAGTCTCCCAGACACTCTGAACACAACAGAGTTCATGAGCAGCACATTGGTTTGACCTGGCCTGACAAAATGGCCTTTTTTTTTTTTCCGAGAGGACACAAGAGTGACGATCTATCTACAAGAGTGTTTTTAATATGATCAAATGGCAGACAAGAAGATGGGGACCAAGTTTTGGGGCTGAAGGAGGAAGAAGTGAAGGAGTTCGTTGCATCCTAGAAATCAATAGATCCTGGTCTCTCTCATGCATAGGCTCCACTGAGACCCAAGGGAACAACTGCTCAAGAATCTGTTCTCACGGGAGGGCCAAGAAGGACTGTCCTTCTTGCCCAGGGCTGGGTTCTGGCCAGGGTCCCACTGGAGTTCCTATAGGTTAGTTGTGCATAAGCCTATGATTGATAAGCCTCGCTCCATTGACCCCTTACCCATCAGTAGGCTTCTCTTCGCCCTTCAAAGCCCTTTCTTACACAATCATCTGGGATAAGCTGTCCCTACAGCCCAACTTGAGCTTCTTGGCCTCATTGCTGCTTCTTCACCTTGGAAATATTCCTCTTTGAGGCAAGTTCCCTGCTGTTTTATACTATCTGTCCCCTCACAGGAGCTGTAGGTGTCTGGGGCAGACAAGTAGATGGTGAGCGTTGTATTCATCCTGAGCAGGGACACGGTGTTGACAGCTATAGGAAGCTTATTAGCCATACGACAGGCAAGACAAGGGGTCAACAAGCTTAAATGATGTACCCAGCATCCAACCCAACACTGTCCAGACCTAGTGACCACCTGATGCTTGTCTGGGTTACTTTTCTCATCTGTGGTGACAAAACATGTGACTGCGGAACTTCAAGAAGGAGGATTTTAGCTTGACCCACAGTCGCAGGGACAGCCCATCATGGTGGGAAATCCCAGCCAGCAGGAGGTGGATGTGGCTAGTCACATTGTGTCCACAGTCAGGAAGCAGAGGGGCATTGATGTGGGCAGAGGGAAACAAGGACTGTGTTGCGAAGGGGGAGGTCATTCATGAGATGTTCTGGCAGAGAGTTTGGTTGCATTTTATTTTGCCTGTGCCCTGGGGATGTGAGCGACGCTGGATTCGAGGTCACTTTGTATGGCTCTCACACCCAGTGTGTACGGTGCCTCCTAAACATGTTCAGGATTTGCCTCTGTTATTGCCCTGCCCCAGGCGTCCACGTCTACTGGGTAGCCCCTGCCTCTAACTAGTATTGCTAGGAAAATTGTCTTGTTGCGTAATGGATAAACAGTAAAGATCACTCTATCTTACAAATATCTCCAGGATGGTACAGAATAGACTTATGCTAAAAGTGAAACCCAGCTTGGCATATGCTCAACGCGTATGGCAGCCCTGAGGTGTCTAAAGTGACCATCTGAGATGGTGTAATGTCTGACTTTGAACTCTCCATTGTGCCTAGGAGTCCCAGTGTCAAATCTCAACTTTAAGACAATTAGGGGTTTACCTCTCCTTCCCTCCCCAGGTCTTTCCATGCCTCACCCTTGCCCTTGGCTTCTGGCTGTTCCCTCTGTCAAATATTTCACTGTCTGGTGTATCCAGAACTCTGTCACATCCATCTCAGTGGTGGCATGTCTGTGGGTTGTTTCTTGGACTCATTCTCCAAGCTCCAGGTCTAAACCATTTGCTCCCCCTGAGGGATTCTGCCTGGAATCACTTGCTTAGTGACGTCGCCAGCACAGCCTGCCAACACCACAATGACTGGGGCCACTAAGCCACTTGCTCTTGACACAGAGCTTGTCATCTGGAGGTGCCCAATAAAAGCTGCTGCTAGGAAATGCAAGCTGAGGGAGCTGAGTGGAGGATTCAGCTTCTGCTAGGTCTGGGATAGCTTCGTGCCAGCACAGAGACGCATAAGGCCAGATCCAAGACTGTCTCCCTAGCATTTGCTTTAGATAAGTACCCACAAGCGTGATGGCTTCTGGCATCTTTTAAGGAGATAGGCCAGCACCGCAGTAACTTGACGAGACACACTCCTGTCACACCTAATAAATCTGCCAGCCTGTCATCCTCTTCCCTTACAAGAAAAGAAAATCAACCGAAGTGAACTTAGAAGAACCCTAAGTCATAAACGCTTCATTCCAGACACATTGACAGGAGGGAGGGTTAAGGAATGACCCCGCCCACCTCTGGCAATTTAAATGACATTGGATTTTAGCAACTCTTATCATCTTGCCACAGTCAGAGACTTTCACCAATTTCAAGGGAGGAACTTGCCACCTGAGGGACCCAGGTTTCTGGCCTCGTCTAGAGGCCCATTAATCACAGGATGGTTGCATCAGACCAATCCTTTACTCTCTGGGGGATTCTTGGGCAGTGATTGCTCCTGGAAGCAATGATAGCTCTGACATCTTTCTCTATGTTCGGGGAACTCCTAAGATGTGATGGATCTATTCTCTCCTCTTAAAAGAAACACATGGCCTAATGAACCTGCTTGCTTCCTTCTCCTTCCCTCCCGTGTCCTTCCCCAAACCCAGCTCTCCTGCTTAAAAACCTAGACCCATGCATTGCCAATCCTTCTTCCTTTCCGCTGGTTTCTCTACCCCTATCATCTGAGGATGAATTTTCCAGAGCTTCAAGCCAAGATCTGGCCCGCACAATTTAACTCAAGGATTCTTTTCTAATTGATTTTCATGAGAATTGATTTGTATTGAGTCTGAGAATCTGAAACACGCATGCACAAATGCTTTTGTAAACACTGCCAGGCTGTAGGACATGACAGAGCAGGGGCTTTGTTTTGTAGTCCTCTGATGGGTAGAGCAGGTGGCATGGCTCTTCTCTTTAGAGCCCTCTAACTTACATGACAGCTCTGTTGTCCCTGTCTTCCCTCCTCTCTCAGTCCTAGCTGAAAGGTTTTGGGAAGACAGAGAACTAGGCACCTGGGTACACAGACAGGTGAACTCTGCAATGGGGCTCAGCTAGAAGTTGAACAAAAGGACCTTGTCTCAATGGTCCAAGTGTTGAGAAATGACATCCCCGATTCCCGAGAACACACAGTACATTTAAATAACACAATCATAAGCCAGAGGCTGGCCAGAGCAGAGAAAGTAGAAACCTTGGCCTGAGCTAATGGTGGGATGCCTCTAGAGAGTCATGGAAGCCAGGGAGTGTCTCTGCCCAGTGGATGTAACATCTCACACCCCAGCAACAGCAAGGACAGCTACTAACCATGTTTCCTGGGGTCCAGGTGATGTATCAAGCAAACAAGTACTGGCCCCATAACAAGCAGGAAGGAGAAAACCAGGATCAGACCTTAAGTTTCTTGTTTAGTCACCTTGCTGGTAAAGGACTGGTCAACGGGGGTTTAAGGGCAGGACTAGAGAACATCCCATCCAATCACCTCGAGTAACTGGAGTTAGTGGGGGCTTGGTCTCTGTCCTGAAGACTGGGAGGTCAAAGGTGAGGGTTTGTCCTCCAGCAGTCTTGACAGACTGTGTTTTGCATGAATCGTGGGTCACCATCCACCTCCCCAGCCACCACTTAGAAGAAACACAGCCCTTACCCCAGGTTGGAGACAGTTAGTTGGAAGGCTAATTTGAAGTTTAGGGGTCGAATCTGGTAGGAAACAAGGCACCACTGTGGGATTTTTTTTTTGGGGGGGGGTTGGGTTTTTTTTGGTATTGTTGTTTGTTTGTTTATAAGTTTGTTTCTTTCCATAAAAGCTGCAGTAGAGTTCACTATGAGGTCTTAGCACCTTCCTATATCACGTTCATTCAGTACTGCAGGCCTTAGGCCACAACTGAGACTCTTTGCAAAGTTTCTTATTTTTTTTCAGGGTCAGAGCATGTTATACTTGACCAGTTTTTCTTCCTCCCCAAGTATCCCCAAGACCACTCAGTAGGTGGCTGTAGGGGGAGCTCTGAAGTGACCCTACCCCCTTCCCAGGAGGCCTCTGCCCGCTTCTCACCTGAACTAAACCCCAGAGTGGGTGCAGCGCACAGTGCAGCAGAAGTGAGGGCCAGCAGCAGCCATGGCGCAGCACCAGGTCCCGGAGTAGCATCTCGGCCTGCGGCGCCCACTGGTGAGCTAACTGTCAAGGGAGCAAGGCTTGAGTCAGGTGGACACTGCATAAACCATAGCACCAATTCAAGAACCAACTCGATGAGGACTCACTTGCCCCGCACTTTGGGGCACCTGCGCAAAGCAAGTCTTCATCTTCCTTCCAGTGCGCACACACTTGCTGACTCTCGGTGCTTCCCAGAACTCACACCTACCTATCCTGGAGCACACCCCCTCCCCTTCAGAATACCGCATGCACACCTTGATCCCGTGCACACCCCCAGAAACATCCAAACACACTTATTGAACCTCATACAAACCCAGAAACGGCCATGCACAACTCTGACTAGGAGTACGCTTCAAACCCAGAGTGAATCACTCACTCTGCGCGCGCACGCACTGTGACCCCCATGCACCGCCACCGACTCCCGTCCGCACACTTGACTCTGCTTGCACAGTACCACCAAATCACTCGCTGCATGTAGTCTTTCTGCCCCAGGGACTTCAGTGCGCACACTGTCTCATAGGCACCTCCGTACGTGCCCCCATTTGCCGCCCAAACCCCAGCTCCTGTTCCCGGGCAGGCGTAGGTTTTCCTGCACGCCCCCATCACCGCCCGCACCCCTCCGATGCCTCACGCCACCTTGCCTGGTGGCGACCCCCACCGATCGTCGACACGGAGAAGGGAGGTCAGGGTTGCCCCCACAGCAGCTCTGCTCTCAGCAGCCGGACGGCCCCCATTTAAAGCCAGCCGCCTCCCCAGTCCCCCGCCCTCTAGGCGGGGCCTCTAAGCTCACCCTGGCGGCTGCGCGCGCGCTCGGGGGCTTCACTTGCAGAGGACGAGCGCGGGGCGCTGGAGCAAAAGTTTGCGCGCTGCTTGGGCCTCCAGGGCAGCTGATCTGGGAGACCGGGGCGCGGCGCACTCGCACGGAGCTCCAGGCTCCGCTTGGCCGCGCGCGGGCCGGGAAAGGCGGCCACTTCCGAGGTCGGGCAGCCCAGGCAGAGGGTGGGGAAAGTGTCCTCGGGTCCTCCGCGAGCGGGCCGCAGGAGTCCTCCTTCAGCCCAGCCACGGGTCCCTGCGCCGCCCCGGTCCCCGCCCTTCCTGGTGGCGCCGAGCGGCTGCCCGGGGCGCAGGGTGCCCGGGGCCCGCGGGAGGCAGCGGGCGAGAGGCGCCGGCCCGGAGCACCCGCTCCGGCAGCAGGGCCGCGGGCGGAGGCGAAATAAATAATGCACGAAAAAGGAAAACAGACGTGAGCGGAGCCAGAGCCTCGCCCGCCTCCCTCCCGGGCTGCACTCCCGCCCGCGCTCCCCGCTGCCGCGGCCGCCAGCGCCGCTGCAGTGATTCCTCGTCTCCATCTAGCGAGGCTATTGTGTATTGGGCGCTTAATAATTTATTTATTCACCCTAGAGGCCGAGGACTCCCAGTGACAGTGGCAACCTGCTTCTGCTTGCCCTTCCCTCAAGTTCATCCCCCAGGCTGCGGGAAGGTGGTAGTAAGGTCTGACTAGTGGGGACCCCGTCTGTACACTATCATAGCGGCGCCCCCTTTCCCCTGTGTGTGCTGAGCTAGGATGGTGCTGGCTAGCCCTCCAAAGCAATGTGCCTGACCTCCCTCCATTTGGCAATCATGACCTCGGGACCTCTCTATTAACTCCGCTGTGTCTTAGGGGGAGTTGTGACATTTCAGGGAAAGCCTTCTCCCCAGGACTTTTCCTCCACTATCCACAAACTCCTGTTTGATGCAAGATTATCAACAAGTCGGTTCTTCAGGAAGGAGCTGGTTGCATCTCGTTCAAACAAGCTGCATGCTGCTCCTTCCTACAGGAGCCTTCCCAGGCGCCACGCAGGCGCCCTGCTCATCTGGTGATAGCGCTTTATTAAATGCTCTGATTGATGTTCCCTGGAGGTGGGGGTGTGACCATTCCAGTCAAAGTCGCAAAGAGCTGGGCAATTCTGCCTGGGGTTAGGTAAGAGAACCGGAGGCTTATAACCGAGGGTAGATACCACAGCCCACTGGTTAAGAAAGTTACTTAGTTCCCCTTGGCTGTCCCCAAGTCACTCCAGGTAAACTCACAAAAGTACAAAGTGCTTTGCAAAGCAGGTTTCAGACCAATTCTCCTGCAGCTTCCTTCATCAGAGCACAGCAGCAAGGCCTCCCCTTCTTAGTGCGTACCTAGCTGATGAACTTGTGAGCCCCCACACATGCCCAGTTCTACTAGAGAGACTGGCACAGCAGATGTGAATGAGGCCTTCCCTTACCAAGAACCGGGGAGGGGAAGGTCAGAGGACCATGTCAACATGTTGCCAACACTGTGATGCTCCACTGTCATCGAGACAGGGGCCTACACTGATCAAGAGAATGAAGACAAAGTGGTCCAGGGCTGTGGGAATATGCCAGCAGGTCTGGTAGTCCCGTGGACAAAAATATGGAGACATTTGTCCCTTTGTTTATCCAGTCATTTGTTTTGTATAATATTTACAAACACCTAGTTGCAGGAAATATGAAAAAAAATGAACCACCAACTCTCCACGGGGCCGGACCACACTTTCTAGCTCCTGCCGGCTGCCAATTCTCCAGTCACACCTGACCACAGGACCATCTCTCCGGCACTCCCCAACGCCCCGAGCCCATCCCAGAGTTTCTCTCCATACCACGCACCCCACAGTCAGCCATCAGATCCCAGTACCCAGTACTCTTAATGGCATCAAGATTCTTAATGCTTAATTACCCAATCAGATTCATGTATGAATATCACAATTTACAAGATGCCAATAGAATAATTTCAGAGGCAATTGATAATGATAAAAGCTTTATCCCAATATTTCTAACCTTGTGAAATCATAGCTAGTTGTGGCTAGAAAATGCCATGTGGGTACATGTCTGCGGCCATCTTCCTTCCCCTCCTACTCTGAGACACTCCCTCTCTCTGGCAGCAGAGTACTGGGTGCTGGGCACAGCAGAACAGTAACAAATCTTATACCTTTACAGTCAGGGAGTTGGGACAAAGACAATGCTTGATGAGAGTGGAGTTTCCTAGAACAGTGACCAGGACAGTCTGGAAAAGGGCAATGAGGCATAGACCTGAGGCCTGTCCATCAGCTGAGATTAAATGGTGCCCAGTGTTTTCCTGTCTTTGTAGCCTAAGCCAGTTGAAGTATTTTGCCCAGTGCAGGACTCTAGTCTTTAGCAAAGACAACAGCACCTGCTACCTGGAACTTTTTGCTACTTGAAAAAGCTACTCGCATTACATTTTGAATTCACTCTCATCATCCTGGCTAAATCCCGTGATTGTTCCAACTGAGAAGTCCATAGCTCTTTTCTAGGTGGAATCACACAGCTATTTCCCTAAGATTCATAAATACTCACAGCCAATTAAAGGGTTGAGGCATTCCAGGCGGGGATGTAGCTCGGGTGTTAGAATGCTTGCCTACCATGCACACAGCCCTGGATCAGATCCCAAGTCCAACATAAACTGGGCATGGTAGTGCATGTCTCAGGTCCTAGTACTTGGGAGGTGCTGGTAGAGACCCGAAGGTGAGAAGTTTAAGGTCGTCCTTAGCCACATAGCAAGTCGGAGGCAAGCCTGGTGGTTTTGTTTGTTGGTATTCTGTTTTCTGATTCTGGACTGTGTACCTGCCTCTGCACCTGGTCCCCCACTTCCTGGCCCATGAAACTGGGGAGTCTGACACTGGGAACATCACCACCTCCCTTAGAATGAAGACTGTCCTCTGTAGCAGCTCCTTCATGATATCGAAGGACCTAGACTGGTCCTCCAGCCTTTCCCGAGTCCCATGGCTTGTGACGTCTAATGACAAGAATCAACAAGTGACTTCACTAGGAGATAGTTCCCCCACCTGTTGGGAAAACATGGACCAGTTAAAGATAGTCGATGAAAAATGGAGAGAGGCCCAGCTATGGAGTCTAGTGGTTCCATTTGGCCTATTGGGAGGTGTCCAGTAGGTGTGGCAGAGCACTGGACAGCACCCTCAAGCTCCGGCCAGCTTGGCAACACCTAATCTTGTGTTTGCCTCTGTCCCTCCCTTTCCATAGCATGTCACCGCCACCACCTTATTGTTGCTCTAGGATTTTGTTCCTCACCCAACTGTATCTGACAGGTTTCTCCAGAGGAACGAAACAAACAGAATGGATTAATAATAGGTGATTTATTAGACCGGTGTACATAATCAGAGGCCACATAGTTCCACGGGATCTGGCTGCAGGCGTCAGAATCAAGAAATAAAATACTAAGTTCGTGAAACTGGGGACCTCAGAACAAGAGAGAACAACAACCCAGCCCCAGATGAAGGCCCGTGGCTTGGAAGCTTAGAACGTCACTGATGCAAATCTGCAGTCAAACAGTAGAGAACTCAGGGAAGTCTGATATCTGTAGGTGATGGTAAAGGTCCCCACCTCCCCCAAAACAATCACCCCTCAAGAGGAGTAGCTTGCACCCACTGGGCTGAAGACCCCCATTGGCTTATTCTCCAGGGTAGGCTCACAGCCCATCAGATGGCGCTTCTCACATTCAAGAAGTGTCTTTCCCAATTGGTTCTCTGATCCATCAATTATCTCTGGTGAAACTGTCACAAACACACCCAGTGTGTGCTTTTCCAGTCCTCTATGCCTCTCAATCTAGCCTAATAAGACCTGCCAGGCATGGCCTTGCTTGCTGCAAGATCCAAGCCTGACATCCCATGTAGAGAGTCTGTTTGGTAACACCACTTGTGGTACATGTAGGTTGTCTCTGCGAGCACGGCTGATCTTGGTTGTCAACTCGAGTAGATTGATGCTTTAAAAAAAATCTTAAATTACATGTATGTGGGGGTAGGTGGATACCTGCACAGGAGAACTTTCAGAGGCCAGAAGAAGGTATCAGATTCCCTGGAGCTGGAGCTACAGGCAATGGCAAATGACCCAGGGATGCTAAAAAAAAGTGAAGTAAGTTCTTCTGGAAGAGAGGAAAAACACAAAGCCAGCTCTCCAGCCCCGACATGGTGATTCCTAAACCGTCCTAAGTCTGTGGCTAATGGGAGAGCGGAACTGGCGGGAGACAGCGCCTTAAGGAATCAAAGGCTTCAGAGTGAGATCGATGGTCCTTGTAAGGATGTGGGGTTGGTCAGGAACCCTTTTCTGGGATCATTGAGCGTTGTAAGAATAACGTGATAGGCTTAGAGCATTGATTGTCCACTTAAGCCATGCTTCATAATAAAGCCTGAAAAACAGGCTTACCACTCACAAGACAGACTGAAAGCCAAACCCGGGATCTGGCTAGAAGGGTAGCAGACAAAAAAAGGGGCCGAATGCACAGCTACCCTCGGTGTTTTATGTCCAAATCAAGGCTCCTATAGGAAATAGGTTGGACCTTATAATCTTGCAGAGATGCTTGAATCGATAAGCCTGAAGATGTTTAACAGCCAAGCCCCCCTCCCCCAAACTTGTCTGGCATGTTGCTGAATTATGTTTTCCATTGTTCCATTGTTAAAATAGAATTTTTATCAATATAAAGGTTTTGTGTCTTTTATTTGGGAATTAAATGATCTAAGGTGGGGTACAATCCCCCAATTAATGTTTACCATGACAAATGGCTATGCTCTGAAAGCTAGGAGCTGGCATCGATGACGGTGGAAATTAACTCACTTGTATCAACGAAGGCCAGTTTGATGGCAAATGCTGGGGGATATACCAAGGCAGAAGACACAACATGGGCATAACTATCACAGGGGCACCATGTCTCTCATGGCTATAAGGATACCTTGAGCTATGAGATCCAAAAAACTAGGTGTGAGACAGATAGAAAGCTAACAAGAGTGTTGATTGACATATACACATTTCTGTATGAGTGTGGTCATGTATGTGTGTGTGTGCATGTGTATGTGTGCATATGTATGTGTGTGTGTGTGCATGTGTATGTGTGCATATGTATGTGTGTGCACACGTTTGTGTAGTTCAGTCATCAACCTCGGGTGTTGTTTCTCAGGTGCTTTCCACTTTGATTTTTGTGATAGGCTCTCTCTCTCTCTCTCTCTCTCTCTCTCTCTCTCTGTGTGTGTGTTTGTGTGTGTGTGTGTGTGTGTGTGTGTGTGTGTGTGTGTGTCTCCTTCTCTCCCAGTCCCCTCCCTCTCCCTCTTTTTTTTTTTTTTTTTTTTGCCTTTCCCTGCCTCACTACCTCTCTTACACCTAGCGTTCACTGATTCAGCCAGGCCACTGGGCAGCCACTGAGCCCCAGGGACCCTCACCCTCTGCCTCCCCAATGCTAGGAGTATTAAGTGTGCACCACCACACCTGGGTTTTCACACCAGTGTTGAGGACTGAGCTTAGGGAACAGACACGTTTATCACTAAGTTATCGCCCCACACCCACAAGGTCCTTCTTCAAAGAAGAACTTAGGGTTTTCCCTTAGAGTAGCTCATCTGTCTGCTTTTACTCTATCTATCTATCTATCTATCTATCTATCTATCTATCTATGAGGAAGAGATGCCCCTTTGCCCCTTGTCACCTATGGCAGGTGGGAGAGTTGGCCCCAAAGTCCTGAGAGCAGGAAAGCTGCCCCTGCCCCTCACTGGCTGAAACACTTAGGAGAGCAGAGCCCTGCACCTTGACTGAGCACCACAATAGAGCAGACCCTGCTGGCATAGGCAAGGGTGAGCTGGCCCTGAGGACCTGAGAGCAGGAGAGCTGGCTCTGCCCCTTGCCAGCTGTGGCATTCATCAAGCTAGCTAGGGCAATGCTGCAGAGCTCACCCTGGTGGTGTGGGAGCAGGGGAGCTGGTGGGCTGATTAGCTCAGCTATCAACCAGGCCCAGATCCAGGGCTTTGAGTTAGTTCACCCCTATGGATGAACTGGTAGTGTGGGTAAAGAAGTAGGGGGAGATAAGTGATGTAAATTCACATAGAGTCAATAAAAGGTTAAATAAAAAATACATATCAGAGTCTGGGGGCATGGTTCAGTCAGTAAAGTGCTTGTCTTTGTAGGCATGAGAATCTTAGATACACATGTGCATGTATGTCCACACACATGTTTATACACAAATCATGAATACATACACCAAAGGGTAAAGAAGGACTACGCAACTGGGCATCCTCATGGCCAGCAATAATAGCAATCCAACAATGTGTGACTTAGGGTCAGTCCTGAGTGGCTCCAGAAACTGCAGTTTAGCTGCTAGACAGTTGGCTCAGATTCCCACGTCAGAAATATTTCATCTTCTTCTTCCACCTCAAGCAGGAATTTCATCTCCAAGTCAAGTAGTGGGTAAAGAACCAGACCTTCAACTACATGCAGAATGATACAACATACTGGTGCTAGCTGGGAATAGACCATTGGTGCATGCTATCTGTGGTAGACTAATGAAAATGGCCTCCATATGTGCATAGAGAGTGGCACAATTAAGAGGTATGGCCTTGCTGGAGGAAGTATGTCACTTGGGGCGGGGTGGTGGTGGGTTTTGAGGTTTCAGAAGCTCAAGTCATGCCTCATGGCCCACTGTCTCTTCCTGCCAGATGTAGAACTCTCAGCTCCTTCTCCAGCACTGTCTGCCTGGATGCCGCCATGCTTCCTGTCATGATGATAATGGACTGAACCTCTGAACTGTAAGCCAGCCCCAATTAAATGTTTCCTTTATAAGAGTTGTTATGGTCGTGGTTTCTCTTCACAGAGATAAAACCCAAACTAAGACACCATCTTTGTTCAAGGGCAGGAATGAAATACAGGAGAGGCAGCCTGAGGTGTAGGCTTGAGCTGCTTTCTGTGAGGGAGGTAAATGACAGGGGACAGTAGCTTAAGAATGTGCAAATAAGGCCAAGTGGTAGTGGTGCATGCCTTTAATCCCAGCACTCAGAAGGCAGAGGCAGACAGGCGAATCTCTGTGAGTTCCAGGCCAGCCTGGTATACAGAACGAGTTCCAGGACAGCCAGGGCACAGAGGAACCTTGTCTAAAAAAAAAAAAAGAAAGAAAGAAAGAAAGAGAGAGAGAGAGAGAGAGAGAGAGAGAGAGAGAGAGAGAGAGAGAGAGAGAGAAAGAAAGAAAAGAAATGCAAATAACACAACTAAAGATCTAGTGTTGTGGGGAGCCTATAGGCAGTGAATGGACAGATTTATGGAGATAGCATGAAGTCAGGGTCATCTCTTATTTGAGGACATCCATTGCCAATGTGGCTGTCAGAAATCAGTTAGGCAGGGTGGCAGGACCTCTCTCATTGGTTTTACCCTGTGCTTCCATGACAATGGAAGATCCATGGAAGAATGATCTATCTATGTCTTCCAGCTTAGACATGAGATTTCCTGGACTAGAGAGCTATTCTCTAGTAAGAACCAGAAGATGTGTTTGCAGTCAGTGTACAATGTACAAGTCAAGAAAGCAGCACAGGGAGCAGCTTGGCCCATGACTCCAGCTGCTGGGAGAAAGCTGCAGAGCTATTCCTTGTGTCCCACTCATCTTGGACTGCAGAGAACTAATGGCCCTGGATTCCTAAATGTGAATTGTCCACCAGTGGAGGGGTCCCACTAAACTAGACACTGACTGTGACCTGGCACCTTGGAATCCTCATGCCAATGGAACAGGAGTAAGAGGGACTCCCAGAGGGATGGCAGCTAGGGTTGTTATTACGTAGAAGTATACACTCGGTGCTATGAGCTGATTCTGGTCTCCTCAAATGCATACAATGAAGCTCTAACTCTCAGTGTCCCTGGATTTGGAGGCAGGGTTCTCAGGAGTAATTAAGCTTTACTGAGGCTATGGATGGGGGGAGGGGCAATCACATCTTATTTTTAAAGGGTATGAAAATCCAGAGCTTGTTCATTCTGTCTGTCACTGTAGAGGACAGGTCATGGTACAAGCCGTTGACCTCCTCAGAGACTGACCATGCTGAGTTTTGGTCTGGAACAAGAGAATCTGTCTCTGTTGACTGAGCTCCGCAGCCTGGGGTGATTTTAATATGGCACCTGGCAGTCGGAGATCTTAATTACAAGCAACTCCAGAACCCAGGCACCTTCAGGTTAAAGACTTCAGATGGAAGCCTAGAATGGAAGAGGGGGAAGTGAAAGATAACTGGTGTCAATCATGCCCCCCCGCCCCCGACAGCTGCAGGAATAAAACTCCAGCCTAGCTTACTAATCCTTTCCATCATTTTTGAGGAAGTTGGAATTGACCACATCAAAGATTGGACTTCCTTAAATTTCAGATTGATGATAATTTTGTCCTTAAATTAGATGTAAATATCGCAGGACAGGAGCTGCATCTGCCTCAGTCCGTTTCCTGTCAGAGAACCCTTAAGCCCAGAGAATTTATAATGAAGCTGATCTTGGCTCTTGGTTCTGGCAGCCCAAGAACACGGCACCATTACCTTCTCAGCTTCTATGCAAAGCCATGTGAGAGGGAAGGCAGCTAAGGAAAGTAAACTTGCTTTCACAGGAAGCCACTCATGGGAACCCTCAAGCCCCATCTACAGATGGAAACTTCCTGATTAGCTCTTACCTTATCTTGACACTTCCACATGGGGACAATAAGCTTCATAGTGAGTCTTAATGGGGACAAGAAAAAGTGAGCCCATCCATAGCAGACTGTTTGGGCCCCCGACAGGTCTGTTTCCTCTTCCTACTGCTAAGTTGCCACCATTGTCCCATTTCCAGATGCCCCCCAAGGGTCCTCTCTTCCCTCACATGGGCAGCTAACCTTGAACATAGCTGTGTAGTACCCACCATGGGAGAGGCAACTGCAGCAATGGAGTCCAACCAGAGTGGGTTAGAATCACAGAATCTTTGTCTCACCAACCTCACATGATGAGCTGAAGCAGCCAGTTCCCCCCCGCCCCAGCTGTCAATATGGGCTGAGGAATAGCCCTAACAGTGTCGGAGAGCTAGCTCTCTAGGGGATGGACTTTGATCAATGACAGGGTCCAGGAAGATCTGTGGATGATTTATCTCTCCTTCTTCATCTGCGGCTCCATATGGCTTTGTCCAATATGTCTTGCGCAACTGAACAGCTGGCTGTTTTCCCTGGCAAGACTGGCTGGCTCAGCATCACCCGTAAGTTGCCCTCTTTCCTATCCTGCCACCCTTGTATTTCTCCTTCCTTCTGCCCTGGACTGCACCCCTATGATGGGTTATTACAAGACATTTCTCCTCTAGCCTTCTTGGGGCACTTCATTTGATGTATATGACTAAGGGGGTTATGTGCCCTAGAGGTTGTGGCCATATACTTTAAATAAAGTGGAACAATGTAGCAACCAGGATGTTGTATATCTGGACCATCTGTGTGGTTGTGTGGAAACAAATGAAGTGGATTCCTTAAGTATGGAGATGATGTTCTTTAGGCTTTCACCGGGCATTGCAACATAGAGGAAGGGTCACAAGTTTGAGGCTACCCTGGGCTACATAGAGAAACTCTGTCTCCAAAACAAACAGAAAAGCAAACAAATAGATCCAGACTCTTGAATTAGATACCTTGATTCTCACTATATCAATCTTAAAGAATTAAAAAAAAAAAAAAACTTGACACCCGACTGCTCTCCCCATTATGGAGTAGAATGGTATTTAAATATAATTAGGTCTTTTTGGAAGTTATCACAGATGATTTTGAAGCTTACGAAATAGCAGCTGGTGGAAGGGGACCCACTCTCTGTAATGACTTTGCAGGGTAAAGGGAAACCTGTTACAAGAGTGAGAATTGGCATCCAGGATGCTCTTGAGCAAGACACAAAGAAAACAACGGAAACCCATGTGACTGAAAAGGAGATGCTCACCCTAGAGCGTGGAACCGGGGCAGTCCCGTTTCACTTATAAACGCTGCAGATAAGCACTGCTGTCTACAAAGATGATGCCCTTATCCCAGTCGCTCACCACCTCCAGCCCAGTTAGCTATATAACTCCAACGACACAGCACAAGGCAGCTGTGCCTCTGGAGAGAGAGTGTTTCAACCATTCCTGGGTCTGAGGGAGGGGGCCCATGTTTCTCCTGGGCTTTCTCGGAGACATCACTGGGTCTTCTGTGGTTTGTCCCACCTTCAGTCAATGACCTAAAAGTGAAGCCACAATCTGTCCTCGGTGGTGTGTGGCACTCGGGTTTGCTCCACCTCAAAATGCAATTCTGTTCTTTTCCCAACACCACATTTAGTCTAAATCTTGGAGGCTAGAAGTTTACATTCAGAAGTGGGCATAAAGAAGAAGGAGTCTAGACTTTTATCCTTGATTTATCTTCCATATATATATATATATATATATATATATATATATATATATATATATATATACACAGAGAGAGAGAGAGAGAGACAGAGACAGAGACAGAGAGACAGACAGAGATAGATAGACAGAGACAGAGACACAAGAGGCAGAGACAGAGAGACAGAGACAAACACATATACAGAAAGAAAGAAAGACATGCACACACACAAATATATATACATATGGAGAGACAGAAACACACAGAGAGACATGCATACACACAGACAGACACATAACAGAGATAGAGCTGCACACACAGAGACAAATACACATATACAGAGAGAGAAAAAGAAAGATACAGACAGACAAATACAGACAGACCTACACACAGAGGCAGGCAGGCAGACAGACAGACAGACAGACACACACACACACACACTTTGGCAGTGCTGGAAAGCAAGCCTAGATTACCAAGAGCGCTAGGCAAACACTCTACCATTGCGTCACATCCCAAGCCTTCTTACCCCTACAGGCACCATCCCGTTGCCCTTTCTTACCACTAAGAAAGAGCCAAGAGCTGGAGAAGTTTTCAGATCTGGGCATGGTTGATTGTCACTCTGGCCCAGTGCCATTTCTCTACATCCAAAGGAAACCCAAACAAGAGAGCCAGAGAACATTTGGTTGGGCCCAATTGGCTGACCAATCTTTTGGCCAGGGCAACTGAGTCCAAACGCTAGCCCGACAGGCAGAGCCAGCTCCAGCTCCTGGATTGAGCTGAGCACCAGCGTGTGCTGCGGCAGCTAGACGACACAGAAAGGAAGAGAGTTCTATTCTCTGAGGTCTCACGCACAGCACTAACCCACAAAAAGGATCATGTCTTCTCCCTGCTTAAAGTGGTCCAGAAGATACGTAGGCCACATAGCCTCCGAGGACCCTCCACCCCAGGCTCCTCCGGTTCTGACTCCCTGCACCTTTGTACTGTACGTCCCTTCTGCCCCCAGCACGAACCTGCAGGCTTATGCCTCCTTGTCCTGCTCATGCGACTTTCTCTACCCATAATCCCCTTTCTTCCTGTGGACTGCACTAATTCCCATGGTGCCCTCCTATCCGATTCTCTATATCTCAGGCATAGCACAGCACACATCATAAAGGAATCTAATTATATGATTGTGAAATGGGTTTAATGTGACTCATGTGTTAGGGCATAGTTATCATTGTGATAATGCTAAGAGATGGTGGAACCTTTAAGGGGTGGGACCTAGTAGGAAGTAGTTAGGTTATTGTGAGCACTGTAATAAGGGATTTGCGTGGCCTACTCTGTGTGTGAGCACAGAGCTCATGAGACCTTGCATAAGTTCTTGTGGAAATGAATTATCATGAAAAAAAATGAGGACTGCTCTCCCTGGATCCCTGTGTGACGTGGCTGCTTTCAATGTGATGATGTCTACCATTTGGCCTCACCAATCCTAGTTTTAAATGTTTCAACCTCTTGCAAGAGAAATGGTTTGGCGATTAGTGCTGCTCTTGCAGAGCACCTGAGTAGTGTTCCTAGAATCCCCGTGGAGCCTCACAACTACCTGTAACTCTCCAAAGAGACCTGACATCTCAGGTCTCCTTGGGAACTCACATGCCTGTGGGTATACAGCCATTCTCCCACATCCACTTAATTTAAAAAATAACTCCTTAAAAAACATATTTTAAAAGAAAGTTTCCTACATCTAAAACTATAATCCAAATAAAACTCTTTTCTTTGCAAAGGACTCAGACCCAGGTATTTTCTTATAGCAACGGAAAACAGACCGGAAGAGTATAGCACATGCTCAGACAGTCTGCAGGGAGAAATCTGATCTTGGTGTCAGTTGACTTCAGGACAAATCTGGGAAGTTTTCTTGGATTTTCTGAGCCTCTGTGTTGCTGACTATAAAATAAAGACAAGGATAATACCCCGCCTTCCTGCAATGAGAAATAATAAAAACAATGCCAGTTTGGCTTATAGCTCAAGCCCTCCACAAAGCAGACTCACATGAAGTCCTGACTTTTTTCATAGTTGGAAGTCAGCCTTCTCTCCTAGCTGGGCATCTGCTATCCACCTTTGAGTTCAGGAGCTTGGTGAATACATCCAAGAAGGCTGGTGAGGCAGCATTACTGAACAAGCCCAACGTAGTGAGCCTATGAACCAGAGTCCCCCTCACCTCTCCCCCACAGCCTTTCCGTGCCCCCTGTTGTAGAATGAAGGTCTTTGTGTGCACAAATATACAACAGGGCAAACTGAAAAGCTAAGCACCACATTGTTCCTTCAAGGGAAGGAATGTAGTGCCAGTTATCTGCCCAGAAGGGCTGTGCACAGATATGCTTACTAGGCCCGTGGCCTTGGCTCTAATTGTGTAGCTGTTAAAGTCCAAGAATCACTGAAGAAAGACTCCAGACTCAGTGTGCAAGGACAAAGAACGTTTATTCTGTAGAAATTACCAGCATGTCTGGGTCAATCATTCATCAAAATGACGACTAATCAAGGGGCTTCCAAGCCACTCTTTACGCATGTCTAGGGGAAGTTTCCAGAAGGGTTAGCTATTAGCATCTAATATGATCTTTAGGGGCTAAGCAGTGACATTAGTAGACTTTCAATTGTACTATGGTTTCTATTACAATCGGTGAAATCTTGATGCATTCTGGAAACCAGCTCAGTCCTGTTATCAGCCTTGTTATCTCTTCCGCGTTGGTGTTCCAGGAGCTGACTCAGTTCCAGACTTATTCTCCCCTACGTCAGGGCCATCACTAGCTACAGGCCCCCTGCTCCCTTTGAGTTGCCCCGTATGCTCCCCAGTACGCTTCGATGGATCCATGCCTGATTTGTAGTTAGCTTGCTTGGCTCCTCAAGGAGATTTCTGTATGTTTTATTGTGCATGGTGGGACTGAGTTAATTATTTCGCCAAAGTGTGATGTGCTTAAAAATGTCTAGAATGAACCACTCAGGGTCAGGCTCCTGAAGTTTGCACCAACACCAGGTACTGAGTCCTGTTGAGCTGAACTGCCTTCTTGCCTCCCGAGGCTTATCGCTCTACAGCCTGGTGAGGTCATACACCCCCAACCCCTGAGGTCAGCCATCTTGTTATTTCTCAAACCCTTTGGCCTGAGTCAGGTCATTCCCAATGTCTGGACAGCTTTTTTTTCTTTTTTTTTTTTTTTTTTTTTTTTGAGACAGGGTTTCTCTGTATAGCCCTGGCTGTCCTAGAACTCACTCAGGCTGGCCTCGAACTCAGAAATCTGCCTGCCTCTGCCTCCCAAGTGCTGGGATTAAAGGCGAGCACCACCACCGCCTGTCTGGACAGCTCTTGTCCAGTCACCAGAACCCACTCCCTCACTCAGGTGTCACTTTGTCAGCAATACACATTGCTATGGTTTGAGAACTTCATGCCATGTTCATGTTGGGCCCTTGATCCCAATGAGGAAGCTAATGGGAGATGTTTAGGCCATGAGGGTTCTACCTCTGACTGGATGAGTGCTCCAACAGAAAGGACTTGGTGCCGTGAGCTCACACCCTTCTGCCTTAGGGACACATGAGGAACGGCATTCCTCAGGGTACAAGATGCCATCTTGGAAACAGACAGAGCTCTTGCCAGACAACAAACTTCCCAGTACTTCAGTGCTAGATTTTCAAACCCCCAAACTGTGACAAATGAACTCCCACTCTCTGTAAATTGAGCCGTCTCAGCTATTCTGTGACATCAACACCAAACACACCGTGACACTTACCCACACAGCCCCGCCTTATTTACAGCCAACCCACCAGCTTCACAAGTGACAGTCAGAAGACAATTTGTAGGAATACCCTCTTTCCTCCACCATGTGGGTCCCAAGGATCAAATTCATGTCCCCAGGCTTGGTAGCAAGCCTATTACCTCACTCTCAATCCCCTCAGCGTCCTGTGCTTTGTAGCACACATATTAAACTATTTATCTCTTTTGTTTATGATTTGTCTCCCCTGCTAGGAAGTAAGATCCATGCAGGCAGGAGTTCAGCGTCCTTCTTTGCTGCCTGGAACAGAGGCTGCACACTATGTTCCCTCAGCCCACTGATGGGTCCACAGGAGTTGGCGGTGGTGGGATGCTCCTCTGTCTCTTACCCCTTAAATTCCTGCTGTAACACCTTGTCTTTCTTTGAGTGAAAGTCCAGTAACCCTGTGTAGGAGCCCAAACCCACATGTGTTGGTGGCACCTAGACTATAGAGCTACTTCCATGACAGATCAGGCTACTGTGACCATACCTAGACTCTCTACCTTGAACATTGGCTCTGAGATCTCATCTGCATTCCTTTAAGGGCCCTGATGGAAGGAGCTTTTATCTCAACAGCAGTACCTTGACTCCTGCCCAATCCTCTCGGCCCCATCTTTCTTGCTTCTGGGCTAATTTCCCACCTAACCCAGGAGGCCCCTGACCCGTTCTCTGCTCTGTTTTGGGAAGACTTCAACTGGGAGCTCAGCTGCTATGTTCTCAAGACAGATTGGAGCTGGACTCACTGTAGCCCAACCTGTGTTTGCCGAGGGAATGACTGGAAAGATACGATTTGCAAAGTTCTATTATCGCATGCCCTGCTTTACGGTTAAAGGTTTGGGTGACTTTACCTCCAAGGGGGGAACTCACTGAATTCTACAGCTTCTTGTTTACAGTGGGATTTTCTGGGAATGGCTGCTGCCTGGAAACCTGTCTGGCTCTGGGCTTTGTAGATCTTTCAGGGAGGGAGGGCTTTGCCATTTACTTTAGTTAGAAATGTCAGAAGCACCCAGGAGCTTGGAGACCTACCGCTCACACCAGCACCAGCCAGCCGGGCACACAGCTTGTTCCTGATGACTTTCGGAAGTGCACAGCTTTCTCGGGGTCTGATGTAGAAAGATCAGTTGGGGTTCACAGCTCTTTAAATACTGTTACGAACCTCCCTCACTTGGCTTTCAAAAAGCATGTCTGCCTTGAAGGCTCTGTACCACCAGGCCTCCAGCCCTGGGGGTCAGAATGGTTAAACAAGGTCCCTGCCTTCCTTCTAATGAGCCTATGGTGCTGTTCATGGTCAAACCACCACAGCCTGGAACCCATTATGCAAATGAGGGGGTGGGGTGGATCATGTACCATACCCAGGGGCAGGCATTGGCTCCTCAAGGGGACGTCACAATGGATTGTCTTAGCAGCAGCCATATACATCATTTGGGTGGCTCTCTAGTTTCTTTTTTGCTTTTTTTTTATTAATATTTTCTATTACATACTTTCCTCAATTACATTTCCAATGCTATCCCAAAAGTCCCCCATACCCTCCCCCCCACTTCCCTACTAGTTTCTAAGAAACCTTGTGGTGCCTTGGACTGAGTTCTAATCTGATAGGTGAAACTGGAGTCGCTAGGTTTACACAGGGGTTGTCAAATGTCCTTTCCCTGCAAATGGGATTTCTGGTGAGATTCCTAGAAGAATACAGATTTCCTGTTGAGGAGGAAGATGGGCCTTGTTCGTTGTGCTACAGCTCTTCCTTCGAGCCAGATGCCTGAATGAGGGGCTCCTTTCCCTTCCTCGGGTCCCCAGATTCTCCCTGCCTTTCTCAGCCATGTCCAGGAGGAGAATTAAGGATGTAAGTGAGACTGGTGGGCTGAGTGTGCCCTGTCCTGATGGACAGCTTGACCCAAGAGCCTCATAGTTCAGGATTTTTGCCTAACACACTAATCTTGGGTAACTGCTTAAACTCCCCAAGTCTCTGTTTCTTCATCTATAAAATGAGAATATAGGTGACATCATTTGTTTTGCCTGGGAATATCATAAGAAAAAATAAGTGAGAATAGGTTTTGTAAATTTAAAAATATGATGTAAATACAATATGTGATCAGCAGTGTCCAGAGAGGCCTAGGCATGAAAGAATTTTATTTTTTCTCTGGAAAAAAAAAAGGGAAGTTTGCATATGTGCATATGTACATATGTGTTTGTGTGTGCTTGGGGGTGGGTAGTACAGCATCTCATAGAATAATATGTCCTCTCTTACTCAAAGAGCTGCCATCTTTGGTGTGTAGGAGTCTTCTTACCTTGTAGTTCAAGATGACTACTCAAAGTCCAGGTATCACATCCCCAGCCCTACCAGCAGGAAAAATAAAGAGAAAAAGAATACATTTTTTTTCTCCTAAAAGCCATTTTTGGAAGTCTCACATGACACTTCTGCTTAGACTCTATTGCCCTGGACATAATCACATAACTGTACCTAGCTGCAAGAGAAGCAGTTAATCAGGATAGCCGTAAGTTCAAGGAGTCCAGTACTAACGAGCAATAGAGAAATGGGTATTGAAGGACTAGCAGGTGGCTAAAATTTCTGTCAAATTTGTACTATGGTGTTCTGCCAGGTGTTTTTCATAAGAGATAGAACCTACCAGGAAGTGTTCTGAATTCATGATCTTGAAGGGACACTAGGACCACAGTCTTTTCCTCTTCCTCTCTTACATCCCAACATGAGTGGAATGACTTTGCTACACATCCTGCCATACTGTGCTTCTGAGTCATAGGAACAGTCACTCAGTTTTGGAAATTCTAAGCCCCAAAGAAGCTCCCCTCCTTATATGTCGCACGTGCTAACACAAATCTCGCCAGCAAGAACACAAGCGGGCAACCGGATCCTTCTGCAGCAATGCTTTATTATGCTAACTTCAGCATGAAGAGGAAGACCCCGAGCCCCAAAAAGGCGCTGCTTATATACACCTCAGTGCAGCGTGTCCACAACTGATTGGCTGCTGCCAGTACCTCATTAATATGCGTCGGACCAGGCAGTGACTCGGCAAAAAAAACTCTTATGCACATGCGCACATTGGTTGTTTACCCATATTCATGGGCTGTGGCCAGTGGTAGCCAGCGCCACCCTGCAATGGCACATGTGGCTTCCCACACTTATAAAATGGCTGTCTCAGGTAGTTGGTGAGGTTAATAAGAGCTCTGGAGTAAACCTTTTTTTTTTGAGCCTTGGGTACCAACCGGGCAGTGAGAGTGAACACCAGAGCTCAGTGCCAATATTCAAGTCAACAATGGCCAATACTTGCCATTAATAGGATATGAGGCACGGCACTGATACAAGGTAGCGGTTGTTACTGCATTATTACGCATCTCTATAGGAAACTGGGACTGAATTAGTCTCGTTGGGTCTGATGTGGTTTGTCTCCAAGAAGTTTGCTTGGTGTCCAGGTAAAGTTAGATATGGAGGTTCTGAGCCTTTAAGAAAGAAGAAGGTGATTGGTACATGTTGAATCCTCCTTCAAAAACTGACTTCCATGGTTCAAGATGAGTGGGATCCTGAAGGAATGAATGATACTCAACAGAGGGGACTGTGACAAAGCCAGAGGAGCCTGTGTGCTTGGCTTGTTCTTCCCCATGGTTCTCTCCCTTTCTCCTTCTTCGCCATGCAATGATGAAAAAGTCATCTTTTCCTGGATGAAGACACTGTGTTTCCTGGACTTCCCAGCTACCAGTTCTGTGGGCCAAATATCCCCCTTCTCTGCATTTCCAAGCTCCTGGTATCTTTAGCAATACAGAAAGGATTAATGAAAGTCCTTCACCATATCCAACTGCCATGCCATGTGACCCAGAGCCACTCAGGCTCTAACTTACAGCTGTTGCCCCTGCTCCAAACTAACCAGACAGTGCTGGGTGTTGTGTCCTTGGACCCGTTTGCTTACCCTTCTCTGCCTGTGGTCAGATGAAGACCCTGTCCATGCTAGCCTTCCAGAGGTGAAAGGGCTGTGGAACCCAGGACACCTCAAATTAGCCAATTGCAAGCCCAGACAGCATCCTCCTCAAAGCTTGTTAGCTGATCTGTGACTACAGTTGGTCATGAGCAAACCTGCCAGGGTCAACAGAGCTTGGCCAAGATCAAGGTGATTGTATGGACTCATAGTTGAAGTGAGCATTTCTTCTTGTCAACCACTACAGCATGGTGGTGACCTTAGAAAGGTCACGAAGAGAGCATGAAAGGGTTTGGCTGGTGAGATGGCTGAGCTGGTAAAGGCATTTTCAGCTAAGTCTGGTGACCTGAGTTTGATCCCTGGTACCTTAGAACTGTTTCCCTAAGTTATTCTCTCTCTCTCTCTTTCTCTCTCTCTCTCTCTCCCTCTCTCTCTCTCTCTCTCTCTCTCTCTGTCTCTCTCTCTCTGTCTCTCTCTCTCTCTCTCTCGCTCTCTCTCTCTCTCTCACACACACACACACACACACACACACAGTCAAAGCATATTCATGCAGTTCACATAAATACATTTATTTAAGTGTTGAAGACCCTCTTTCCCCCAGCTAGCCATCAGTGTACTGCATTTAGAACCTGGTAGAGTAGTTGCTCCCCCATCCCCCATGCCCCATATCAAAAGGGGCTACTTCATGTTAGTGGTTGAAGTATGGCCCATGCATGTAGCCACTACCTACTTGTTCTTGTACGGCCCACGAGCTATGAATGGTTAGGACAGATGACATTAATTTCTCATTCTGATTAGGAGAAAGCCATCTTTGAGTCCAGGGAAATAATATAGTATCTAACCAAATGGTTTATATTCTTCTCCTTAGTGCAGGCAGATCTCACAATTCTGCACTTACCTGTTATACGTGATTTCTTTAATAGGAATGTGTGGAAATTCATTCTTTCTTGTGACCAACTAGGACAGTCACTGTACTCCACAAAGCTCTTAGGAGGATTACGTAACATGAGCAACATCTCTCATTCCTACCTCTTGATTTGCAAAGCCTATGTGTGATGGTTTGTATATCCTTGGATCAGGGAGTGGCACCATCTGAAGGTGTGGCCTTGTTGGAATAGGTGTGACCTGGTTGGAGTAGGTGTGTCACTGTGGGTGTGGGTATAAGATCCTCACACTAGTCTTCCACTAGCAGCCTTTGGATGAAGACCTAGAACTCTCAGCTCCTCCTGCACCATGCCTGCCTGGATACTGCCATGCTCCCACCTTGATGATAATGGACTGAACCTCTGAACCTGTAAGCCAGGCCCAATTAAATGTTATATTATTTTTTATAAGACTTGCCTTGGTCATGGTGTCTGTTCACAGCAGTAAAACCCTAACTAAGACACTATGCAAGGCTTTAGATGTATCCTCTCTGACCCTTCATGGGGCATGTTAGCCAGCCAAAATATTTGATCTCTGAATTTGGCTCTTTACCCATAAAATGGAAGGGATTAGATGCGTGCCATTTGCTGTCTCTCAACTCAAACTCAGGAGCAGAATTAGAATCCAGGTCTTTGGTCTCCGGAGCCAAAACACTAGATCAGGTTGACTCCAGGCCTCCCCTATCTTATCCTTCCCACAGAGGGTGATTGATTCTAGGAGCACCAGGTGACTCACCAAAGTCTTCCTTCAACTCTCTGCCTCAGGCTATCTAACACAAATCTGTACTGCATGCCTTTGCGATAATTGACAAACTCTGGGCATTTAAGACAATTTGTACTGGAGACAAGGACGGGTTTTTGCTCTCAAAGAGTCTCGCAATCTGGCCTTATAAGGAAGGAGAAATGGAATGGGAGAATTCGAGAGAAAACACATTTCTTCCCCGAGTGTGTTAATGAGTTGAGCCACAGGAGGCTGTGTGTGTAAGTCAGACTGCAAGCAGCTGTAAATTAAATTTATTACGCGCCAAGGGATTTTAATAAACATTACTTAAAAATAGCAACAGACAGTCATTTGTATTATATCATGTGACCTGGTTATAGAGACATTTTTTCTGCCTCTGCTATTAATCAGAGTTACTTTGAGAGACAGTTGGTAAATTCTTTCAGAGTTCCTGGCACCTTCTACTTAATTAGGATAGTTCTGGATGAGAGCAGGATGAATCAAAACTAGGCATAGTGTATATTACCGTGCCCTGGAGGCCCTCCTTGCTCATTAGATGATGTTTATTAGGCTTTCCAAGAGACAGAAACTTAAGAGAAAATGTCACTTGCTTTAATGAAATCTCAGACCCTGGAAGGTTAGCACCAGAGGGCAGTTTCTTCACCAGGAGGACCGCTGAGCCAGGCAGGGAGAGGATAATGGGATCCCTGCTGCCACTCCAATGCCACCCTCAAGGGGGCGCTGCTCGCTCTTTACCCTGCTGGCCAGCCAGCCAACTATAGTTCTTTTCCTCTCCCATTGCGGGACACAGGAGGGGCTACTGTAGGGATGGTTAGAATTCTGTTTGAAAATTTCCAAATCCTGATCTTATTGTCACCTTATTCATTTGTCCTTGCCAGTACCTGAGCGCCATGGAGTCTTCTACCCGACACTCCTGTCCCACCTACAGGGAAATGAATTCCTGTAGCTCAGACCTTCCAGTCTGGAATCAAGTTGACCTGTAGCTGAATGGGAATTCTGCCATTCTTCATCTGGGTAACCATTCCTCCACATCCTCATCTGCAAAATGGGATCAGTCACTGACAGTCCTTTGAACAAAGCAATTTAGCATAGAAAAGGGTTTGTTTCACCTTACAGGACCCAGTCCATCACAGAGAGAAGCAGACCACACGGCCGACTGCTGCTTGCTAGGTCACAGGCTCCTGGTCAGCTAGCTCCTTCATACAGCTCATGTCCGCCTGCCTAGGGATAGTACTACCCACTGTGGGCTGGGCCCTCCTTTATCGTTATAGATAAAGATCATCCCTTCACAGACAAACCCACAGGCCAGTCTGATCAGGGAAATCCCTCAGCAGAGGAGCCCTTCTCAGGTGGTTACATTGTGTCAAGTTGACAATTTAAGGCAGTCACTCAATCATTGCCCCCACACAAAGTTCTTAGGAGGATTATGTAAGAAAGACTACTGGAAGGACTAGAAACCTGAGAGAGGGTTTTAGAAATGCTAAAAGGAAGCTAGAAAGATGGCTCGGTGGTTAAAAGCTCTTGTTGCTCCTACAGAGGACCTGGGTTCAGTTCCCTGCATTCATGTGCACTCATGTGGTGGCTCACGGTCATCTAGTTCCAGGGAATCAGACATTCTCATCTGACCCCTGTGGGCACCAGCCACACATGTGGGTGTGTATATACATGCAACCAAAACACTAACACATATAAAAGAAATAAATCCTTTTTAAAGATATGTTAGTGGGCGAGGCTGGGGAGATGGCTTAGTAGGTAAAGAATTGGCCTGAAAGCAGAGTGTGATGGCTGGTGTCTATAATCCCAGCAATGGTGAGATGGGAGGCGGGGGGGGGGGGGGGAGGGGAGAGAGGGGAAGAGAGACAGGTGAGAGGGTGAGGGGGAGAGAAGGGAGGGAGAGGGGAAGGGAGGGGGAAGGGAAGGGAGAGAGAGATCAATCAATCCCTGGGAGCTTGGGGCACAACTCATGTGACCAATGTGACAAAGCTGCAAGTCCATGAGAGACCTTGTCTGAAAATCAAAAGGTGGAAGGCACCTGAGGACCAATGCCCGGAAGTTCTCTTCTGACCTCCATAGGTGTGCATGGCAGAGGGAGGGAGAGAGAGAGAGAGAGAGAGAGAGAGAGAGAGAGAGAGAGAGAGGAGAGGGAGAGGGAGAAGAGAGGAGAGGGAGAGGGAGAGAGAGAGAGAGAGGGGAGAGGAAGAGGGAGAGAGAGAAGAGAGGAGAGGGAGAGGGAGAGAGAAGAGAGGAGAGGGAGAGAGAGAGAGAGAGAGAGAGAGAGAGAGAGAGAGAGAAGAAGAAGAAGAAGAAGAAGAAGAAGAAGAAGAAGAAGAAGAAGAAGAAGAAGAAGAAGAAGAAGAAGAAGAAGGGGAGGGGAGGGGAGGGGAGGAAAGAGGAGAGGGAAGAGGAGAGGGAAGAGGAGAGGGAAGAGGAGAGGGAAGAGGAGAGGGAAGAGGAGAGGGAAGAGGAGAGGGAAGAGGAGAGGGAAGAGGAGAGGAGAGGAGAGGAGAGGAGAGGAGAGGAGAGGAGGGAAGAGGAGAGGAGAGGAGAGGAGAGGAGAGGAGAGGAGAGGAGAGGAGAGGAGAGGAGAGGAGAGGAGAGGAGAGGAGAGGAGAGGAGAGGAGAGGAGAGAAGAGAAGAGAAGAGAAGAGAAGAGAAGAGAAGAGAAGAGAAGAGAAGAGAAGAGAAGAGAAGAGAAGAGAAGGCACCTCCATGGTCCAAACCATCCTCAGACCTTTGTCTGCCGGGTGATTTTTCATCCCTCGTGCCTTGGCTGTGGCAGCAGCATCTAAGATGTTCCAGCATCCAGTCACGTCACACACTGGGACCCAGGTCCTGGTGGCTCCGGCCTTTGTCTGATTTGGTCATGCAGGCCACTGAAGGTCTTTGAGAGCTGAGATCATGTCTGGCCTCCCTTGCTTCCCGGTGTCAGCTGCAAGCACTCCTAAAGTGTCTGTGGAATAAGAAAAAAAAAAAAGCCTTGGTGAAGATGATGAATCTGGACAGCGGGGCTGGGAATGGATAGGAGGAGGAGATCGCTTACTGTTTTAGATGGGGTTCCCCTGAGAGCAGAGGGGCGACATTTCTCATCCAAACCACCACAGTGTAATAACGTATTTAGAGCACAATAAATGAACAGTAAACACAAAATTCCACAATTTAATTTTAAAAATAATAATTAGTTTAATTGCATTGAAAGCAGGGGCTCAGACACTTGGACATCATTACATTATTTACTGTAACCAGATGATGAGAACACACAAGAGTCTATCAACAGATGAATAAGTCAACTACAGGATGCCAGGACCTGCAGAGGTAGCACAGCAGTCAAGAGCACGTGCAGAGTTCTGTTCCCAGCACCCACATGAAGGCTCACAACCATCTTCAACTCCAGGCCTGAGGGTCTTTTGGCCTCTGTAGACACTGGACACAGGTGGAGCCCATTCATACATGCATTAGAAACACGCTTACACATTAATTAATGATTAATTAATTAGTTAATTAGTTCAAGAACATCCTCAGCTATATAATGAGTTCAAGGCTAGCCTGGGATTGCTTGGGAACATGCCTTCAATGTTCAGTAAGCAGCCAGAGGTGTGTTTGGACACAAATGCATACACATACATACACAGGCATACAAACACACATACACACAACATTTAGACACACATACACAGGCACACACACTCACAGAACATACAGATACACATACACAGGTGCATGCACACATACACAGAAAGCATAGACACACACACACACACAGGCACGTGCACACAGAGGTATATACACAGGCATAAACACACATACATACACACATCCTATAGAAACACACACACCCTTATGTTCATGGAAACAGTTGGGTTACTCCAGCTTTAGGAAGGCCCTGGGTTCACCAGATTTTTACTCAATGAGTTTCTAATGACACCATTTGTAGCAGGAAAGTCATGAATTAGTTATCGAACTACTCAATAATTCATAGGCGCCACCACCAAGCTCTGCTGAGATATAATTGTGTGCCTTTCCTGAGTGCCATTTATGCATGCAGGTGTGTGTTAGAGTGCATGTAAGCATGAGAGGACAGCTCATTCCTATGTTAGATCGGCTTTAACCATGAAGGCGTAAGAAACAATACACTACATACTACATTCACGCAGTGCCCTGGCTTGTTTTGTTGTTGTTTGAAGATAGGGTCTTCAATTGCTGAAATTATAAGCCACTAACTCAAGTCTATGCTAGCTGGGGTTGGAACCCATGGCCCCATTCAGACTAGGCAAGAGAGTGCTACCAACTAGGTCACATCTCAAGGCTCTTCTGGTCTTTTTGCTTCTTTGTGCCATTGGTACTATTGGGCAAGCCAACCCCCACATTTGTTCCCAAGGGACCCAGTGCCCCTCATTTCATGAGACACCCGAGATACTTTAAATGCACAAAAAATGATAGTGAACATTAGAAGACTACTCACTAATGTGCTCAGGGAGGAAACATTATTCCAATAGTGACCTTACTATCAAGTTAGGAGTGAGTTTGAAAACAGCAACAGGCCCAGAAAAAAGGAGTCTCTGACTTAGATTGCCCGGTGGCTCAAATGGGACCAATCATTCCTGGGAAGTAACTGACCAGTGTGTTGTCAGTGTCTGCCTCAAGTCCTTGACACGCTCAGATGCCCAGCTCTGCATTCACTGTGAAGACTCAATGTGGAGAAAATAGTGCCCACTGTAGGAAGAGCCATGGGAAGATGTTCACCGCAGCCCAATCACGTCCCAGCTGCAGGGGGTTTTAGTCACCCAGCTCCTCTTCCCCCCCCTCCCTCCATGCCCCAGTGAACAACTTCACACTCTGCCCTCTCTGCTTCCAGGAGTGAAGGGGGTGGGGCCAGTGTGCTGAGGACCACAGGGCTGAGAAAAAAAGCTGCTAACCTGCCACCTGGGGAGAGACCCCAGCAACCCTGAAGCCAGCTCTACCCCGTGTGGCCAAGTCCTGACACCCATATAATAATCCACACAGCTCTTGTCTTGGTGGCATTCTGGGGATGGCTGGGGCACCCCATTGAGCACCTGCTTCAGCGAGAACTATGCTGCCCCACCTCAGGGGTCCCTGTGGTTTGGGCTGAGACAGAAACCTACAAGGAAGAAGGGCTGGAAGAGTCCTGCAAATGAGCAAGCCTTGGGTAATAACTGGTAAACTCGGGTACTTATCTCCCCAGAGATGCCTCACAGATCCAAGTCTGGGCTCTGTGGGACCTTAACAGCCATGTACCCACTGTTTCCTAAGTCCACAGACCTGAGACCATGCAAGGGCAGAGCCTGCCCGCTTCATCTCTGTCTCACAGACTGAAGTGCTAGATGGGAGAACCCAGGCTGCTCCTCACCTTCCCTGGGCAGCCTGCATCTTTGCAGCATGGCTTCTTACTTGCCCGCGACCCGCAGCTCTGAGTTTCCAGCTATGAGCCTGGGCCCTGGAAGAAGTACTTGGATGTTTCCTAAGGCCAAGGGCAGCCACGGCTTCTTTCCTGGCCTGAGGTGTGCAGCCTTCCACTACCCGGACCCTGACCTCCTCACTGAAGGTGTGGCTCTTCCTGACACCCCAGCCGCAAGGCTTAGGCCCTGCCTCCTGGTCCACAGCTACCGCTCTCTGGCTGTCACTCAGCCCCAATCCTATATGTGCACTGGCTTTTCATTGAGAAACCTGACATAGACAGACGACTTAGCCCTGTCCTGGGCAGCCATGATCCTGCACCTCCCCCACCGCGTGCACCCCCACATCTGCTGACAGTCATGACCAAGTGAAGTTCAAAGCATTGGGTGGAGGCAGTAGGTATGTGGTTAAGATCAGTATTAGCCAAAGGCTGGTCTCCAAGAGACAGAGTGGAAAGGGGACCCAGCATTTGTGTCAGACCCTCTTAGACTCAGGTTTTGTCCTTGCCATCTACAGACTGAGGCACCTTAGATGAGTGGGTTTGCTTCCATGGGCTTTTCCTCCTGTGTTAAAAAGCAGGATTTTGTTGTCCTTCTTACTGGGCTGCAGGGAGGACTGACTGAGGAGGGACGGGGGCACAGCTCACCTCAGAGGGGCTTGAGATGCAAGGGATTCTGTGGGACCTCCACTCCGGTGTGAGTCCCAGGAGAAAGTATCTGGACACCAGGGTAGCATGTGACACTTCCGGTGCAGGTGGGCTGGGAAGAGGGGGGTAAGGGGCCTGGGGGAGGGGCCAGGGAGGCAGGGCAGGCAATCACTCCTCCAGAGCTACTGGGGCTGTTGGCTGCAGTGGGTGAGGCTGCCTTTCCAGGGGCAGTGACAGTGAAGGGCTTAGCAGATCCTGACTCAGCCTGGTATGGAACAATCCCCTGTGAGGGGAGCTCAGGGAAGCTGGAGGGGGCAGGACTCCGACTCTGGAGCAGCACTGAGCTAGGGGAGGTCTTGGTTTTCTTGCCAGGTACAGGAAGGAGACCCTGATCTTTGGCGTCTGGGATGCTGTAGAAGTGGGAACCATGAATGTGCTGGCTGGTATTTGTTTATTTGCTTGTTTTGTTGTGTTTGACTGTTTTGTTATTCCTGTTTGCTTATTGTTTTTGTTAGTTTGTTTTGGCTTTTCTGTTTGGTCTGTTATTTTTGTTTCTTTTGTCAACTTGACACAGCTAAGGTCATCTGAGAGAAGGAAACTTCAACTGGAAAAACGGTCTCCATAAGCTTGGGCTATGGGCAAGCCTGTGGGCATTTCCTTGATTGGTGATTGGTGTGGGAGCGCCCAGCCCACTCTGCTGCTCCCAGCCCTGAATATAAGACACAGATTGTATGAGAAAACAGGCTGAAGAAGCCAAGAGGAGCAAGCCAGTAAGCAGCACCCCTTCATCGCCTCTGCTTCAGCTCCTGCCCCCAGGTTCCTGGTCTTCTATAGTTCCTGCCCTGGCTTCCCTCGGTGATGGGGTGTAAGCTGTAAGATTAGATCAACCTTTTTCTCTACAAGTTACTTTTAGCCGTGGTGTTCAATCACAGCAGTAGAAACCTTAACTAAGACAAACTCCTCTAGGATTCAGTTCTGCCCTGAGGACCCCTAGTCTTCCGTGGCTTCATGGCTTCTTAACCGTAGGGGTGGATGGAGCCGGGGCAGGGACTCTCTGACTCCAGAACTCTGCTTCACCGTCTCAAAGGGTTTGTGAGGATGCCATTGGTTTTCCATAAGATGTCAGATGAGGAAAAGTTCTTAGTGTAAGACTTGGCACATAATAGTTGCTCAGTAAAGCTGGGCCTCCTCACATCAGAGCTTCCATCATGGCTCCCAACCTGGACTGCCTTCGGGGATCATCTGTTAAAGCACTGTTACAGGAACAAAAGGAAAATTCTAGAAACAAGTAAACAAGCAGGGCATGGAAGGCTGTCTAGTGGTCACCCGTTGGAACACTCAGTGAGCTGCTGTCAAAGCTGGCATTAGTAACTTTATTTGAGTCTGCACACTTCTGCCATTCATGTGTCAGACAGTGACCTGAGAGTGACACTGTCCACTTTACAGATTAGGAAAGTGAGGAATGCAGAAAGGGCTCTCTGTGTCACAGTGGAGCTGCAATTGGAGGTTTGAGGTGATGGAGCATGTGTGTGTATGTGCGTGTGTTTGTGTGCGTGTGCATGCATGTGCTCATGTACCTGCGTGGTATCTGCAGGTGTGTATGCCTGCTCGTGTGGGTGCTGTATGTAAAAGCCTCTGAGTCACGACTCAGCCTCCTGTGAGTGACAGGTCTCTGAGCATGTCCCGCCCACTTGCCTGAGCCTAAATCCCCCTTCCACAGTTTGCTTAACTTAGTCATTAAAGGCTTGGGGTAAAAGAAATGAATTTCATTATAAAATGACAGAGAGGCAGCCTCCTAGACTGAATACTTTTCTCTTAGAACAAGGCTGGGACTAAGGTATATATATATATTTTTTTTTCATTTTGGATGTTACTTCTGTCCTGATCCTGGGTCACACCTCCCCGATTCAGAGTAGGGCATCAGTGGGCCAGTGTCTAGTTCTGTCTTCCTGGGTCAGGTAATGTTGTTGCCTTGTGGTCAATCTGCACACTCTCCAGGGCCCAGGCTGTCTTTCCTGGAAAGGGGAAGAGAGCGAAGAATGAACTAATGCTCTATTCAGAAGAGCCCAAGAGTGAAGACCTGTAACTGCCCAGAACCTACAGCATGGACAAGCTGTCAATCTTCACATAGGGGGTGGGGCCCAGGGGATCTTCAACCAATGATGGCTCTGCCAAGACTCTCTAGGAGGGTTCATTACCCTGTGTGGGCTCTGCTGACCCTGCCTGCAGATAGCTATAGGAGTAGGGTACCTTTTTTCACAGCATGGTGATCAGTTACAGCAGAAAATATTGGCTGGTCCTGCTGCCAGCAAGTTCTCCATCAGAGATGTCCCAGTATATCCTCCTCCCTGCCCGCTCCTCCTCTTCCTTCCCCTCCTCCCTCCCCTTCTTCCTCCCACCCCTCCTCTTTCTTCTTGCAGTGGTGTTGGAGGTGAGCATTTGATGAGGTTTGGTTTCAGGAAGCCAGGAATATGAATTATGTCGCATCTTCAAACTATGCTACTGTCTTCTCAGTTTTTTCTGAAAACTCCATACAAAGAAAGGACTCCACCCCCTAAGAATGGCTCGACTCTCTTGCTTGCTCCACACCCATGAGGTGCCCAGGGGATGCTACTGGGAACATAGGGAGGAAGAAGGAGGAGTCCAGGTGGGCCTCACCCACATTTCATGGAAGGCACCCCTTCTCTTCCTCATGACTGTACTGTGGGTACATGCCTAAGGCCCCTGGTGGCTTGGGAAAAGTGTCCGGAAAGGAAAATCCTGGGGGAAAATAAGGAGTTTCCCCGCTCATGCCTGGCTCTCCTGAGGAATAGTACCCATGTCGCCCCAACAGCACCCGAGCCTGTTGCAGAGGTCTAGCTTAGGATCCACAGACCTTCTCTGAGTCATTTTTCTCTCTCCGGGTCTCAGCCCACTCTGGCCAACCCAACCCCAGCCTTGCTCCCTGCTGTTACTGTGAGCATAGAGCCCCTGGCATCCCCACGCTGGACCCTTCGATGTCCATCTCAGGATGCAGACTTGAAGCACTGAAGGACTCCTGCATCCATGCCTGTAGAGGGCTGCTGCCGCCCCGTGGGACAGTGACCTTCCCGGCTGTTTCCTTCATTCCTTGACTCCAAGTACCACCAATGTCCACTACAGATTCCTTTTGGGGGAGGCATTAAAGCATCAATTGTCTAACAAAGGTAAGGTCTACCAGGTCTATTTGCTGCTCCAGAACCTCCCATAGCCCCCACCGTCCTGGTCATTAAGAGTGACATCCTCACCTTGGTATCTGAAGCACCATGCCCACACAAATGCTAGGTTCCCACTGTGAACTCTGCCTTGTGAGCCTGCCGTAGGGAAACAGGGATGTCCCTCCACCCATGACACCCAAGCATCCCACGTCCCTTGGGAATGCCACATGCTGCAGAAAACACAGGAGGCCCTGATTCTGTATGGTCGCTCCAAGGCAGATGGGACCCAGATTTAAGAAAAGCCACCAGATATCCTAGGGGTCAGCTGTACTCTGAGTCAGCTGCCTGCCCAGACTTGAACTCATGATGTCTGTTTTCCACCACCTCGACCTCAACTTCACTAAAGTTTCATCTTCCAATCCTCTCGGAGCTTGGGATATAGACTGAATGCTCCCCGCAGCTCCATTTTACAGATGAGGAAAATAAGGCTCCCACTGGCTATTTAACTGGTCCATAGTGACTGGACAAAATTCTAACAGCAGGAGAGACAGAACAAGGATCCATTCATTCATTCACTCACTCATGTATCTCATATTTACCTAGGGCCTACTAGGTGTGGAAATAAACAACTGTGGCCCTTACTCTCCTAAAACTAAAGTTTTGGGGCTGGGGCTTGGAGACAAGCGACGATGTAGATCCTTGCACCGCTCTGGTGATGTATAGAGATTGTGACTTTCCTTCAGTGTCACAGGGGCTCCATCCATCACAGTTTCTGGCTCTCAGGCAGCCAGCAGCGCAGGTTGGACTTTGGTGGACTCGTGCCTCCCCTCCATCTTTAGGATGAGAGCCAAAGGGCTGTTGACCACCTTGAAGGGTGCAGTGGAGAATGGTTGTCTGATGGGGCTGTTATTTCCCAGGAGCTTGTTTTCTCTGCTCCTGCAAATCGATGGGCCAGAGCTGGGGGCCTGTGGAGACGACACGCCCAGGCTGAGGAGTCCTGTGGTTCCCTGGTGATTTCTTCACCAGATGCTCAGGTGGGAGTCTGGGTGTGCAAGATGCAGTTGAGAGATGCCCAGGGTGGGGGTGGGATGCAGAGGAAGCTAGCCTGGTGCCTCAGCCAGGACCACAGCTTCCCTTAGGTGGGAGGCTGAAGCAGTGTGGAGCGTATGGTCAGTACTCTGCACCTTGGTTTTTCCAAAGATGGGCAATTAAGAGTGACGCCCACAGTGGGTGTGTTATGAATCACAAACTCCATCAGATTCTTTACAGATGGCATCTCGTCCACCTCCATGGCTAAATGAAGGATACATTCCTGACTCCATCTTATACACAATGAAACTGGGACTCCCAGGGGCCAAGTGATTTGTCTAAAGTCACACCATCAGCAAGCAATGGCTCTGGGATGTGGATCCTGAGCTTATGTCAGAATCATAAGAGACACACTGTGTGTGTGTGGGGGGGGGGGTGGGTGTGTATGCTGTGTGTGTATGTGTGTGTGTGTGTGTGGTGTGGTGTGTGTGTGTGTGTGTGTGTGTGTGTGTGGTGTGGGTGTGGGTGTGTGGGTGTGTGCAATCCTGGAGATGGAACCCAGAGCCTTGTAGATGCCAGGAAAATGTCCTCACCCAGATACACATGTAGAGGCCAGATAACAACCTTCCATGTTGTTCCTCAGGCCTGGAACTCAGCACAGAGTCTAGGCAGTTCGGCCAGTCAGCTTTAGGGATCTGCCTGCCTCCACCTCTCTAGCACTAGAATTCTAAAATGTTTCTACTATTAAAAAAAAAAAAAAACCACAGTAAAAAACAAGAAACAAACAAAAACCATCCACATGGGGGCTCAAACTTGAACTCAGGCCCTCTGCTTTAGAGGCAAACGTTTTATTAGCAGAAACATCTCCCCAGACCTTTTTGGCAGGCAAGTGTGGAGTGGGGAAGGTGCAGGGGTGTGTGTGTGTGTGTGTGTGTGTGTGTAGTTGGTTGGTGTTTTGGTTTTCATTTTCTGTAAGAGCTGGCTATTTCGGTAAGTCCTCTGACGTGACTCAGACCTGTGAGGAGGTTGGTCCCTCCCCTCTCACTTCCATATTCTAGGGGTGCTTGCTTCTCCTCTAACTCTGGCTGCATCTGGCACCTGCACAGCAACGCCGTGATTTGCATATTGTATAATGTCTCCCCTGCGTGGAGATGTAGTGGGGCCTTTAAGAGACAGGACCCAATAGGAAATAACTGGAGCATTGAAGGTGCTGTCCATGGTGGGCCTTTTCTCTGTTGAACCAGTAGTTATAAAAACCTGCCAGGTCTTTTCAAGTCTCTCTCCCTCTCTGTCTAGACACATAACCTCATACTCTTGCACCTGCCTATGGTGAGCCCATCTGCCATGAGGCCAAGCAGACAGTGGAGCCCTTAGCAGAGCTGGCGCCATGCTGTTTGGACATTGAATCCCTAAACATGAGATCTAAATAAACCTTGTCTCTTAAGAAAACCCCTAGCATTGGATATTTCATTACGGTCATGGAAGATGAGCTACTACAGTTGGAATTGGACGCTTTCACTATAAAAATGCATTATGAGGCAGTAATAACAAAAACATGAACAACCCAAATTTATATCCAGCGTGGAAATGGATAAATCAGCTCTGATGCAGTCACACAATGAAGTGTGGCTCAACAATGGGAGACAGCCAGGACACACAGCATCCCCACTACAAGGATGGGCCTCTTACATATTACAGGAAGTGAAAGCCAGTCTCAGAAGCCTGCACACTGGGAGGGGCTGTGCATGCCACCACTGTTGGAGAAGAAAACTAGACAAGAGGGAAAACAGATGAGGACCTAGTGCCTGCAGGAGTGAGATGCTGAGAGTACAACGCAGTGTTTAAGAGAAAAAGGAGGGCCAAGGAATTGCTTGTTTGGTGACAGTGTTAGTCATATAAGTCTGAGGACCTGAGTTTGAACGCTATCATCCATGCAAACAGTCAGGCCTTGTGCACACAGTTGTAATCCCAGCCCCAGGAAAGCGGAAACAGGAGGGTAGTAGGAGCTCAATGGCAGCCAGTCTGGCCTAATTGGTGAGCCTCAAGTCAATGAGGGACCCTGTCTCAAAAATCAAAGTGGCTGACTTCTGAGGAGTAACCCCTGAGGCTGATCTCTGGCCTCCACATTCACATACACACAAGTACATGTTTGCACACATAAGAACATGCACACACAGAGAGAAGTCTTTCAATGTTGGGATATGGTGGGCCTTAGGAATGTTTTACTCAGACAGACAGTGATCTTCGGCCTCTGAGGTTCCATGGCCTCAGGGTACTAGATACTCTGTGGAAAACAGAACATGCATGCCTTACATACATCCTGCTGCAGACTTTGAACTATCTATGTCTCATGGTACCTAGCGCCATGCACATGATACATCAGAACTCCCACTGTGTGACTCAGAGAATTGAAGAAGGAGTGCCTGCAAAGGCCAGTACAGGTGCAGTTGGGTTTTTTCTCCAATATTTTCAACCCACAAGGGCCAACCCCTCAGTGCAACCAACCACATTTATACCAAGTACCCAGAGGAGCCAATTTGACTAAGCTGGATGACAAATGGCATTTCATAGGGACTAGGAAAGGGAGTAGGAAACTTTGAAGAGTTAGAAGTGCCCAATTGGCGACATGAAAAGCCTCGCTGATCTGCTGCCCAACTCTGTGGATGGACCTAACACGACTGTACTGTACATTTTAAGATGGAGAAAAAGAGCTAGAAATGTGGCTCAGTTGACAAAGTTGCCTGGCATGCACAGAGCCCTAGGTTCAGTCTCCAGCCTAGAAACAGGGTGTGGTGGCATAAGTCTATAATCTAGTATTTTGAAGGTGGAGACAGGAGAACCAAGAGTTCAAGGCCAGCCTCAGCTGCATATCAAGTTTCAGGCCAGCCTGATTGGTGTGAGATTCTGCTTCAAAAAAAGAAAATAGTAAAGATGATACATTTTCCAACTTATAAAACATTACTGTTTAAAATAAAAGTAGTAGACGATGCTTTCTTGAGAGCATGAGATAGCTGTGTGTCGTGAGGAATTGTCTTGGTGACTCCCTGCTGTGTGGACCTGTCAAATCCATCACACTGGATGCCCAAAGCAAGGAGAACTGGCTGCATGCAAATTACTGGCCACAATCAACAAGCTTAAAAAAAAAAACAAAAAAAAAAAAAAAAAACAAAAACAAAAAAAAAAACAAACAAACAAAAAAAAAAAAAAAAACATGTTCCGGTATAGAAAAAGTCTGTGCAGCCTCTCAGTATAAACTCCCTTCCTTTTAATCCTTTGCCTGCAGGACTCAGGAAGAGCCCCAAAGCCCCAGGCCTGCCAAGCAAGTGCTCCACCACTGAGCTACAGCCTCAGTCTTCTCTTTACTTTTTTTTCTGAGACAGTGTCTCACAAGGTTGCCCAGACTCTCCTTGAACTCACTTGTAGACAAAGTTGAACTTAAAAATCTTCCTGCCCAGATGCCAGACGGGCTGGAGTGTTCAGGCCTGTGCTACTAGGCCCAGCTCAATATATATTTGTTAATTAATTATGTCATACCACACCCTAATGGTCCTGGAAAATTTACATTTTTAAGAAGACATGATAAATCTAAGTATCAGACAGGATAATGGAATAAAAAAGACAGTCTAGATTTCTGTCTGTCTGTCTGTCTGTCTGTCTGTCTGTCTGTCTGTCTACCTGATGAATCATCTATCTTGGCTACCTGTTAAATATCATCTGAATTTAATAAATGTTAAAGACAGCCCCACAAATTATAAAGGAAATCAAATTATGCCATAATTTATAACTTTATACTGTATCCCCAAATAATTCCTTACTTCAATGTAAAAATTACTTTGGGGAATATAAAAATCACAAAGAATGAATAAAATATAAATGTTTATATAATTTTGGCCTGGGAAAGGAGCTTTCTAAGTATGAAACCAAAAGCAAACTCATAAAAGAAAAGATTAATAGATTTGACCACTTATAAATTGAACAGCCTGACTCCAAAAAACGCCATAAATAAAATCCAATGTCGAGGCACAGTGAGAAAATATTCTCCGCAGCCCGCGCTGTACTGCAAGGATTAATATCCTTAATGTACAAAGCAGTGCTGCGAATTGATATGAAAAAGGCAAATGTTGTCATAAAAATGGGCACAAAAGACATAAAATCTGACGTCTTAATTATTTTAGCGCTGTGTTTCAACAACTCACAAAAGAAGCAGAAGCTTAGAGGCCAAAAGCCAGGCACTCGCTGACCATGGCTGAAGATCAACAAGGGGCAGAAGAAGGAAGCTGTAACTTTTCTTGGCCAACTGAAAATGAAGCCGTCCATAGGCTCTTTGAGATTTGGGGACTGGGAGTGACCCTGCACCCAGGCTCCTGTAGGGAGCAGCATTAGCTGAGTGCAGCTTTCTGTAAGGTTTGATGTGTACCAAACGCCTTCAGAACAGTGAGTCACCGCTTTTCTGCTGCCTCCACAAACACTCCCTTCTGCTCTATCATGCTAAAAACTAATTAAAAAAAAAAAAAGATACCCTTCTGGCTTCTAGCCATCCAGAAGGAAGTTGGTCAGAGTAAAAGCAGAGAAAGGACTCCCTACAACTTCCTTCCAGGGTCTACCTCCTGCCCACAGCAGTACAAGGCAGAATCCTTTGTTTCTAAGGTTCTCTGAGGCCTCTAAGCTACTGCCTTGGAGACCAGTGCAGGCCCTTCCCTCACAAGCCTGGTACCTGTGGCAGGTGCCCTCTGAGATGTCAAATGCTGGCCTTGAAATATCAACTGGGTGTCCAAGAACATCTCCTAGTAGAGAGGGTCCTAGGTGAAGTTCTATCTCTCCAGTCCTTGATGTGGAAACCTGATCCCTAAAGTTATAGCCAACAGCAGTGAAAGCTGGGGTGGGGGGTAGATGGGGGGGTCTTTCAGAGGCTGCAACAGATCTCTGACCAAAGCAGCTTAAAGAAAGGTAGGGTATGTGTAGAAACAGCTCCAGGAGATACAGCCAATCTTCACCAGGCAAGTATGTCTGCAGGAACCTGGCTAGGCACATGGCATCCACAGTCAGGAAGCAAAGAGAGAGGGGAAAGCGGGTACTGGCTGTACTGGCTGGTTTTGCATGTCACCTTGACACAAGCTGGAGCCATCACAGAGAAAGGAACCTTCCTTGAGGAAATGCCTCCATGAGATCCAGCTGTAAGGCATTTTCTCAATTAAGCGGGGAGGGCCCATTGTGAGTGGTACCATCTCTGGGCTGGTAATCTTGGGTTCTATAAGAAAGCAAGCTGAGCAAGCCAGGGGGAAGCAATCCAGTAAGTAACATCCCTCCATGTCCTCTGCATCAGCCCCTGCTTCCTGGCCTGCTTGAGTTCCAGTTCTGACCTCCTTTGGTGATGAACAGCAATGTGGAAGTATAAGCTGAATAAATCCTTTTTTCCCCAACTTGCTTCTTGATCATGACGTTTGTGCAGGAATAGAAACCCTATAAGACACTGGGTTCTCTTTCTCTTTTATATTCAGTATGATCCCCCAGCCCATAGAATGGTGCTACCTTCATTTAGGGTAGGTCTTCCCACCTCGATTATTCTAAGCTGGATAAGCCCTCAAGGACATGCCCAGAGATTTGTTTCTATGGTGGCTTTGAATCCCAGAACTGTGAGAGACTAAGCCAGCATCTTATTCTGCCTCTCAGTGTGAAGCCCTTCACCTTGTCCCTAGGGTTACATGCTCCATGGTTTCACGTCATGGAGATTTGTTACTGTGACCAGGATAATAAAGGAGGAACAGAAGATTCTAATCCATTAAATTAATCCATAGACTTAGATTAGCTTTCAACTCTGCCATCCCAAAGCCTATCTCCTACTTAGCCAAGGCAGCAGGGCCAGCCACAAAGGAAGTGCAGTGCTGTGATGTTTAGGGAGATCACCTGAAGGATGCACGCATCATGATTTACAGGAATGAACGTAGTTACATGGTTGTGCCTAGCTGCAAGGGAAGCCTGGCCATGCCTAGCTGCAAGGGAAGCCGAGAAATACAGGCTCATTATGGGCTTAATTATGTTCCTCCAAATCCATATTTTGCCTAATGTATAGTGCCTCAGAATATGGCTGTATTTGGAGACTGGGCACTTTAAGAAATAATTAAGGGAAAAGGAGAACATTTAGATAGCTTCTAATGCAAGGATAGTGTCCTTATAAGATGAGTCTAGAACCCAGACATGCATGGAGGGAGGAACACACAAATACCTGGGAAGAAAAGCCATCTCTAAGCCGTAGGGGGCTTCTGAGAAACACCCTTTTCTATGTCCTTGTTAAACTGTTAGTCTCCAACAATAAGGGAATAAATCTGTTGTTGAATCATCCCAGCCTGGGATTCTTTGTTATATCAGCCTGAGCTGACTCATTCAGATAACAAGATCATACTCAGGTCCATGTGTCTTAACAAACACTTAGGGAAGAGTGATAATTTTGTTACTAACCAAAGAGATGGAAGAAAGGACACTAGAGACAGTTGACAGCATCACAAAGTCTCATTGGTGAGTCTGATCTAGTGCAACACTCTGACCTTCCAGTTCCCGCATGTCCGGTTCTGTGTGATATAGAGCTTCAACATATATCTTGGACCACTGGATTGAGTCTTTCCTGTATCACAGATGGGTTGGGTTGTGATATCTTTCATGAATGCCAGGACTCAGTTCAGACATCCATCATAAATCCTTTCTCTACTGCCTTGAAGTAGGAGCGGACAGAAAGAGAAGTTGACTCTGCTGCAGATAAAACCGGGCAACTGAGGACATAGCTCAGAGGCACCTTGTGGATGATAGGCAAATGCTTTACCACCCAGGAGTTCAGGCTAGCTCACTGGCTCTGCCATACAAATCTGTCCCTTTCTCCATCCCCTGCCCCCAGGGGTCCTGGGCTTCTGTATTGCTTCAGGTTAGGGGGTGGAGTGGGCAGAAACCATCTATCTACCTTCAGGGAAGTCCAAGACAGATGCTGTGCTGGGCATGGACCTTGTCTCTTCACTAGGCAGAAGCTAAGTCTCTCACAGCACACCATGTCCAGCATGGCCTATTGCTCATGCTCCTCCAAATGTTCCTGGATCAGTTTTCCTATATGCAGGTGCCCCACTAGGCTCTAGCCTCTGCCATTCACCTCCATGTAAAAGTGTTCTGAACTATTGCTGGGCTATGCCCACAACTCCAGCACCATACAGTGAAAGCTATGGACCTCTTGATAGAGCAGTAGTCTCAATATCCAAAATAAACACAGGGAATGAAGAAATAAAGTAACTCTGACAGAGTGTAATGCAGTGTTGGACACTCCACTTTGTAGTTCATTGGTAATGATAAACAGCAATCTGTGTGAAATAGGAATTAATAATCATGAAAGCAAAGTAATGTAAATATGCATGATGATTACAGACATCAGTGACAAGTGTCATGTGGTGTAAAAATACCTGTGACATTCAGAATCCCTGTTTTTTTTAATGATTAGCTAGAAGTGGATATGGTTGTAATTTGCAGTCCAGCAGAGCCTTACATCTCCCATAGGTGAAGTCTACTCACATCCCAGCATTTGTGTGTGTGTATGTGTGTGTGTGCATATATCTATATATCTGTATATATCTCTATCTCTATCTCTATCTCTCTCTATCTATCTATCTATCTATCTATCTATCTATCTATCTATCTATCTATCTATCTATGCATGAACCCATTCATCTACTCATCCACCCATACATCTACCAACCCATCCATCAATTCACCCACTGTGATGGTTTGTATATGCTCGGCCCAGGGAGTGGCACTATTAGAAGGTGTGGCCCTATTGGAGTGGGTGTGGCCTTATTGGAGTAGGTGTGTCACTGTGGGAGTGGGCTTTAAAACCCTCATCTTAGCTGTCTGGAAGCCAGTATTCTGCTAACAGCCTTAAGATGAAGATGTAGAACACTCAGCATCTCCTGCACCATGCCTGCCTGGATGCTGCCATGTTCCCTCCTTGATGATAATGGACTGAACCTCTGAACCTGTAAGCCAGCCCCAATTAAATGTTATCCTTATGAGAGTTTCCTTGGTCATGGTGCCTGTTCATAGCAGTAAAACCTTAAGTAAGACACCCATCCACTCACTTGCCCACCTACTCATTCTCTCTCTCTCTCTCTCTCTCTCTCTCTCTCTCTCTCTCTCTCTCTCTCTCTCTCAATTCATCTATCCATCCACATATCAACCACCCATCCATTCTTGTATTCATTCAGCAAATATTTGAAAGTGATTCTGAGTTGGGCTCTGAGCTAACTCAGTTCCCAGATGGTTAAAGAGAAGTCCACACGTACATTTTTGCATAATACTGTAAATGCTAACACAGAAACAGAAACCCAGTGAGTCAAAAGTACAGTTGGGGGCAGAGAGAACTGCCCCTGCAAAGGTCCAGAGGTGAGGAAGGGCCTTATCTGGCAGAAGACGAGTAATACTGTAGAAATAACGAGTCTGGTTCAGCCATGAAGGATACCGTGGGTCAATTCACAGCATAGAACTCATGATTTGGTTGCTTTCAGAGGCAAGGGTATAGAGTGGAAATGGGTAGACAGCCAGCAGGGAGGAGCTTTGGAAGTGTTCAATGCAGAAGGTATAACCTATGTGAGGTTATAAAAAGATGACAGACATGAGAGCCACATCTGTGTCAAAATGGACCAGTACTGATGACCTGGGGCATAGGGAGTGAGGGACAGGGGACCAGGAAGACCCTCCACTCTCTGAACTGAAGGTGGGACACCATTGATACAGATTTGGGGACCGGGGACAGAGCTGGGGAGGGAAGGAGATCATGATTTTGTTTTTGAGTCTTGATTTTCCCAAGTTAAGCAAGGGCCTATAGAATTTAGGGGGAGTCGTGCTAGGTAGGCAGCTGGGGATTTGGGGATCATCTTGGTCTTTAGTTCCATTTCCCCAAAGCAGGGATGGGCAGTAGAAGGCAAGCAACCTTCCAGAGGAGCCTCCTTGTACTGAAGGCTATGTGAGCAGGGCTACAGTTAGTCAAGTCAAGAGGCTATTGGGTAAAACGGGGTGTAGACAGACCATGGGGAAAGGTGTGGGGCAGGAACAACCCAGCTGTGAGTTTCAAAGCCTAGCTGGCCAAGCAGAGCATCATGCCCGCACAGAGGAAAGACTCAGAGTCTACTGGGAACAGGGAGATTCAGACCTAGTGACTATGTCTGAGAGTACAGCTGGGACAATAAAGAGTTCTGCATGAATACCTCCCCAGGGCTGAAGGCTGACTGGATGGGGCGGGTGGGGTGGGAAACAGGAGTCCTGGGAGGGATTTGAGCAGCAGCTTTGGGAAGATCTCCATGAATCATGACACTCAGGTGAGTCAGCCAGTTTGGAATGAAGGAGGTAGACCAGATGTTTGACCACCATGAATCTCCTAGTGTATTTCTCCAAGAGCAGAAATGTAGACAGCCAAATAGATCTGCCACAGAGAAGGCTTGAGCCTTTCCATAAAAGTCCCCCAGGACTGTGTACATCATTAAGGCTCTGGTCCAAGGGGTTTGAAGGAGGTGTCAGACTGTGGGCTTGAGTCAGCATTAACACTGATGAAATACAGCCTCAGGGTCCCCCCCACCGACCTTTCATCTGGAAGGCTCTTGTTAAACTGTAGAATTAATGGCAAATCATTTAAAAACAGCTCGGTGGCTCTGAGAACTTAATGCTAGCTTTGCCCCCCGAAAGTGAGCTAACCTTATCATCGGCTGTGGTGGATAACCCCTGACACATGTCTAGAGTGCTCACTCAAGAAGCTGATGGACGCTCAGACTCTTGGCTCTTTGGTGGTGTGGGAGTGGCTTGGGTCTGCTTCTTGGTGACAGATTTCCAGCCTTCCTCTGAGAGTTGCCTAATTTGTTTGTACTGTGGATTGAGTATGTCTCCCCAGGGACTTTGTCCTCTGGCTTTGGCAAGCGCTGAGAGAGGAGGTGTGTCTGGGCCAAGTGCTGGGCCTGCATTCCACCACAGGCCTGGGCCAGCATCATGGGTGCTGACTCAGGACACCCTGCTCCAAAGCTTTCCTTTTTTGGGGGGGGGGATTCCTCTCCTCCACCTCTCACTGTCTGCCCCTTTGCCTTGCCTTCAGACTGGTCTTTGTCCTGCTCTTTCCACTGAGTGCTCTCTCTCTCTCTCTCTCTCTCTCTCTCTCTCTCTCTCTCTCTCTCCATCTCTCTGTCTAGGTCTCTGTGTCTTGCCTCTTCTTCCAATCTTTCTATCATTCATGTCACCTCTGATTTCTGTCTGTATAGCTTGCTTTTCTCTCTCCTATCCTTCTCAGTCTCTCATCCCTGTCTTTATTTCTTTCTGGTGTCTCTGTCTCCATCTCTCTTCTTTCACTACCGCCTTTCCTTCTCTCTGTCTCCCCATGTTTTTGTCTTTGCCCCCTCACCACTAAGCCTCTAGGCCCCCTGACTCCCCCATCTCCCTGCTTCCCTGATGTTTATATTCTCCCTTTTGTCTTCTGTGGCGGCCACTCCAAAGACTCCCCTCAAGTGCTGGTCTGCTTCTATGGAGAGACTGGGAAGTTCCTGTTTGCCTCTAATTTCTTCCTTCCTCTGTCAACCACCCAAGTATCTTCCCTTACTCCAGGGCTCTGCCTCACTTCTCGTGGAATGGCCCACAGAGGACTGCCATGCTGGAAATTCTGCTTTGCCCACAGCCCTGCTCCTGTCTCTACCTCCCCCAGGGCCTTCCTGCATCTTTAGACTTCTTATCTCTCTCCCTGACTCTGCCCTGTCCATCTGCCTCCTGTTTCTCTGACTCTCTCCTTGCCACGGTCTCCCTGCACCTCAGGACAATGCTGGTGGGGGCTGTGGATGGGGAGGGGGCGGTCTTTGAGCATCTGAAGACTGGATACTGTGAATGGAAGAGTCAGCCAGAAACGGCAGTGCTACTGGTGTTCTTCCAAGCCCTGATGGGAGGTGCACTCGGAGGGACAGGGCCAGCCTGCCACAGAATGGAGGATGTGCTGAGTTCCACTGACTTTACCATACACTGCCAAGGACCAGACTGGGCCACATCTCTTTCCTTGCCTTGACCTTTGGAGTCGGGTGGTCATTTGTTTTTGCCCTCTGCAAGGAGCCTGCTAGTGAAGCCCGACATTTATCCTGTCTCTTTTCATCATAGCTGCGATGACCCAGTAGAGAGCAACCTTGTTCCTGTGTCATAAGGGCACAAACCAAGACCCAGGGAGAAGCAAGGAGTCTACCCAGCATCCCACAGTGAATAAGCTGAACTCAATCAATGCCAGAACTACCTCTAGTCCAACTGGTTTCTTGAGACACCTCATGAATCCTTCCCAAAGCCCACATTGCACTGTCACTGTGGCAAATGCCTATGCGCCTTAGCCCTGGCAAAGCCTTTGCTGACCTGTCTCCTTTTCCTCTACCCACTGCTCCACAGTGCCAGGAGGCTGGAGGGAGGGAGGAGGCACCGAGTCCTTTTGGATCCTGGAGCAGACTGTCAGCAACTTTGGTGGCAGAAGGATTTCCAGTTCTGTCTTACATAAGGACCCACTAAGTTCATATTTCAAAACACCACGAAAGACCACTTATCAGCTGTCACCAGAGAGGGTAGAATGTAGACAGTGAGTTGAGCAGGCAGGACCCAACAATAGGTTAAGCGTGTAAGGGGCTGGCCGGAGGCGAGGTCCAGTAGCCTCTGATGTTGTGGCTCCTGGGCAGAGATGCCTCTGTTCTAGGCAGGCCATTGCTAGTGATCATGGTCACGTGTTTCAGGGTCCCTGGCCTCATGTTTTTGTGTTGTTTTGCTATTGTTTTAAGTCTTTTAGTGACTTCTCTTTTAAATATTTACTTCATTTTTCAGTGTGTGTGTGTGTGTGTGTGCATGTGTGCATGCATGCATGTGCACAGAGTTCAGAAGAGGGTGTCAGATCCCCTAGAGCTGAAATTATAGACATTTGCCAGTCACAAGTGTGGGTGCTCCCCTGCCAGAGCAACACATGTTCTTTGCTGAGCTTTCCCTCCAGCCCCTGGTTCTTGGCCTCTTATCCAAAGTACTGAAATAAGAGCATACATGGATTTTTCAAAAGTAGCAAGGAGACTTTTTTTGAAGCAAAGTAATAGAAAATATCTGACTGTGCTCCAAGGGAGAGAACAGTGACCACAGGAGTGAAGACACTCAAGAGCCCTGTTCTTGCTGAGGCCCCTTTTAGGGGATTTAAGGAGTTTGGTTACCAAAGGGCATAATGAGGGATGCTCTCTGGTTTTGGTTAGTAGGTGAGATCATATAATCTTCTTTTTACTGTACATATCCTTACCCACAATGCTTCAGATTTTAGTCATAGGCATACCCCATTGTGCATATGCATAAGATGATAAATAGGGGATACTCCCTAAAAATTCACTTGGGGCCGGTATTGTCTCACTGTGTGTGCCCAAAACTAGTTCCAGATCAACCCTTCTTTGCTTGGGCCAGGATGTCTTAGGAATATGCTTGAATGGAAACTTCAAGCTTTATGGTCATCAAGAAGAGGAGAAATGTATCCCACTGCTCAGAGAGGCACATACATGTAGACAGTCACAGGCAGGGGTCTAAGGTCACTAGGTATGCTGTTCGGAGATGGATGCATGTGCATACCACATTCACGTAAAGAACTCAGGATGCCAAGGATGTCACTATATCCTCTTCATAATCCAAATCCAGTAGAGTTCCAGGCTACTAAACTATTCCTTATGCTATCTTGCCTTAAAGGGTGTAGTGGCTATTCCTGGTTGTCAACTTGACTATATCTGGAATGTACTGTAATCCAGAATTGGAAGGTTCACCTGTGATCCTAATCTGAGGGCTGGGAGACACAAATTTCTGATCTGGATCTTGGCATGGAGATCTTGAGGCATAGTGGCTATGAATCCCAGAAGATTAAGACAGGGAGACCTCTGAGTTCAACATCATTTAGGACAAAGCAAGTCCCAGATTCAGGCATGGTGGCACATACCTTTAATCTGGGCCACACCTTCTGCTGGAGACCTACATAAGGGCATTGGAAGAAGGAAGATTTACTCTCTCTTCTTCTTTGCCTGCTTGCCTTGTAGGACTGAGCAACTGCTAGATCCTTGGACTTCCATTCACAGCTGCTGCTGACTATTGTTGGGAGTTAGACTTCAGACTGTAAGTCATCAACAAATTCCCTTACTATATAGAGACTACCCATAAGTTCTGTGACTAATACAAGGGGATATGTTGTCTCTTCAGCAACTATGAGGTATAGATCTGTGGAGAACACTTCTGAAATCAGAGCTCTAAGTCCTAATGTGCCACACCAGTGTGGTCTGAATGTCCCCCACTTTGTTTACCACAAAGCCACTGAGCAGTAATCTGACACTGTGGAGCTGCTGAGACAGTGAGTGGACACACAGTTCCTGGGGACCTTGGGGAGTCATCAACAAAGAGGCACAGCCGGGGACGGTGATTTAGTGTCTTTGTTCTTAGGAACCTGAAGACTCAGAGTACTCTCAGATCAGATTCTGATGTGGCCAGAGCTCAGGTGGCTGCTGGATGCGTGGGCTGTGGGGGTGGGGGAACGGGGAGGGGAGAAACAGCAAGAATCATAAAAAACTGAATGTCTGAAAGAGGGCTTTGCCAGATCACGTGTCAGGGAAGCATAGGACCCTCCCCTGGGTCAAGACGCATCTCAGTAAAGAACAGCATCTCTGCAGCCCTAAAGGCCTAAGGACCTCCGGAGACGAGGGAGCCTGGGCTTCCTGATGATGGAGCAACAAGGAGCCGCAGCAAGGGGCTCGTTTACAGGAAAGAGCACTTGAGATACCAAGCCTTCCACTTCCTTGGTAGATGGACCCACACACTGGCAACAGCGCTCCCTCCAAAGGAAGAAGGGGAAAGATGGTAGGGTGGCGGGGGGATCAGGATACAGGAGTTTGCCTTGATCCGTAGCATCTGAACTCTGAACTGATTATAGCCCAAATGCAGCCACATGCTTCTCGTGCAACCATACGTAAGTAGGAAGGTAATTAAGAAAAAATGCAAATCGGCCGCGTGAATAGTAAACACCAGGGCGTCATAATCTGATTGGCTGACTGTGTCCACATTCAGTAAAGCGCTTGTATGTTTATGGGACAAGCCCCATGCTAGGGGTTGGAGCATCAAAGATGAAAGAGAACTGTTCCTAAGAACCTTGAGATCCAAACAGAAAGGTAGGCAGCAAGCACGGAGTGAAAATTCACGAGTTGCAACTGCCTGGGGATCATTATACCTAGACTGCCTACAAGTAGCCTGTGATGTGCCTAAAAGGTCATTTGGGTAGGGCATAGTCCCGTAAGAGATAGGGAGAAACAACACCAACACATGCCAGTTGGCCGAAGAATCCAGAGCCATCTCCTCTGGGCTGTGTCTTCCCACCCACCTTCCCCTGCTCCAGGAATAACACATTTGGGTGGGCTTGAGTGAACACATAGACTCTAATATATGTCCATATAATCTCTCCAGCCTGCCCGGAAGCAGGGGAACAGGGAGTCATTCCTACTCGGCCAAGCTTCCAGGGTCCTCTTGAAGACCACGATGCTTGGATGCATGTGTTTCCTGGACCAGGAGGCAGGAAGGAACGATCTGGATTCCAGTCTTGTTATTAGAAGCTGAGCAAGCTGCCTCCACTGAGAAGATACATTTATAAGATTTCTGAGTTCAGCCTATCTCCTGCCAAGGTCTCCATCAAACCTCTCCGCCCATCTCCCAGGGAGACTAGGGTTGGGTTGTGGGTGGTAGGGGAGAGGAAGGTAAAAGCTTCTCTAGGGTTGTGAGTTGTAAGATCAGCCAGGAGCTGGGGGAGGGGAGGGGCCAATCTCAGGGCCTGGTATGAAGTTGGCAGAAGGATTTAGTTTTCTCTTTCAACTCAGCTTTCCCCTTCTCTCTTTCCCATGCTTTGCCAAAGGAGTCCAGGTCCTGGGAGATTCCGAAGCCCTTCAATCCTGCAGAGGAGAGAGTCCTGCCCTGAGGGTATATATGGGATTTGAACTGACACACCATGGCTACCTCTGCCCCTATCCTTAGCCTGATACATCAACAGGAGTGCTATACAGAATTCCTGTGGGTCACAGGAAATGGTTTTTCCAAAGTGTGGTAGCCAAGGCTCCAAGACTGCATTTCTGGAGCAGGGCACCAGGCACTAGGACTATAACACTGCATCAGCCTGGGGACTCTGGTGCTGAGCCAGGTGGAATGAGCCTGGCAGCCCCTTTACCCCTCCTGCTGGCAGAGCACGTGTTAACAAACCAGCTCCACCAGTGCTAAGACATCAATTTCACTTTAACAAGATCCAATTAGTGTCTTCTCTGTGCAGCCCTGAGCCCTTCCAGAAGAGAGATGTGAACAAGGGACCGCCTCTTCCTGTAACTCCGGGGCACCTTCCCTGCTTCTGCCTCGCTTCCAGGAACAGGGCTGCCAACAATTATTTCCTTCAATCTTTTGTCTCATGCACATCTGCTTCCTGCAGTCCTCCATGTGAGGGTTCCTCTGACGGGTAACATGGTAACAGGTCTTCATCTTCTACCTCTCTTCCATTCTTTTCATGTATACACACAGGAATATCAACTGTGATGATTTGTATACGCTTGGCCCAGGGAGTGGCACTATTAGAAGGTGTGGCCCTGTTGGAGTGGGTGTGGCCTTGTTGGAGTGGGTGTGTCACTGTGGGCTTTAAGACCCTCATCCTGGCTGCCTGGAAGCCAGTATTCTGCTAGCAGCCTTCAAATGAAGATATAGAACTCTCAGCTCCTCCTGCACCATGCCTGCCTGGATGCTGCCATGTTCCCTCCTTGATGATAATGGACTGAACCCCTGAACCTGTAAGCCAGCCCCAATTAAATGTTGTCCTTATAAGAGTTTCCTTGGTCATGGTGCCTGTTCACAGTAATAAAACCCTAACTAAGACACCAACCCACCCACATTTCCATCCAAACAGTCGTTCTTCATTTATTCACATGATCCCCTAAAGACACATCCACTCAAATATCCCTCTATGCACCAACCCATGTACCCATCATCTACCCAGCTACTCATTCCATTCAACCATCCATCTACTCGTCCATCCACCTCGTCACTACACTGCCCATTTCACCCAACATCCATGCATTCTTCTACCCACCCAACCCTTCACCCATCTGCCATCCCATCCAGCCATCTCTGAAACACATCTGATAAACGTTTCCTTGAGGATCCACTTTATGTGAAGTCCTTTTCCTGACACCAGGAATACAGTCAGGAACAAGACTGGCTCTTTCTTCTAGAGATGCTTCCTGTCTAACAACTTCACTGTTCAGTATCTTAGGACCAGTCAAGCTGCTGACTCTAAGGTTTGTCCTTACAAAGGCTACCGCTTCATGACTAGCTGTTGTGAGAGTTCAACGAGATAATTTCTGTAAAGTGCTCAGCCAGAATCCTGGTATATGTTAAACAGTCCACAAGTGATCAATAACATTGTTACTTACAGTATTGGTGCCACAACCACTATCATTCATTCCTTTCTATACTAATTACGGAACTTAGCTGCTTATGAACTTAATAATTTACACGTGTAAGCAACAAACCTTTATTGGGTGTCTATTGCATGCCCTGCCCTGTGATAATAAGCTCTCTCACCTTTAGGAGTTGAGAATCTTGTTGTGCAGATGAGAGACAGATGCTTGAGGTGGCTTGGCAGCACCAATAGCCACCAGCATGGCTGCAGGGGCTCCAGTTATTTACCGAGTACTTCTGTGCCAGGTGTTGGTTGTACCAAGAATCTTTCTACACTATCAACAACTCTAGCTGACATCCAATGTTTTTCCATTTTACAGATGAGAAAACCAGCCAAGGATGGGATGAGTCTTCTCCAATATCACAGAGCTGACACATGGAGCAACAGGGACTTGGGATTTGCATTTGGAACCATGATGGGAAAACTCCAGAAGGTGGGCTAGGAGAGGGTGCGCAATGGGGAAATGACTTCCCTGGGAGGAGAAGTGACTGACTGAGTACTCCCCCAGATATGGTTATGGAGTGGCTATAACAGATCCATGTGTCCTTAAGCCTTCAAGGGAGACCCACAGCATCAAAAGCATTGGAGACCAGGCTTGGAGCCTTGCTATGATGTTGGATGCAGAGGGCTATCCTCAATCTCACTGCCTAGCCCACGTGAAGCTCTAGTTCCCCTCTATGAAAGCAAGAATGATGCTAGGCTCCTCTTGGTGAGGTAGGATACAATGACACTAGCAGTGTGTTCAGACCTTGGTCTTTGGTTGGATAGCGGAACCCTTTGGTTCCTCAGTGCAGGGGAAACCCATGTCTTTAGCGTCTGAGGATCTCTGTATGCCTTGTATATCTGGGTTTTTGCTCTTCTGTGTTGTTTTGTGATAAACATCCCCTGGGAAGATACAGCATACATATCTACTCACCCCAGATAGAGGACCCACCACAGACCAAAGTATGGATACCACTGAAGTCTAACGTGGGTGGACCAATTAGTTTTATTGGAGTTACTTATAGGAATATAGGTAAGAGGTCACTTACAGAAGCAGAATTGACTTAAAGACAGCTGCATCACTGACGTTCACCCCAACATGGGTGACAGCTTGCAAAGCTCAACAGATTGGAGGGTGTCCTTTCCAGGTGCCTCAGTTGGTCTAAACCTCTCCCAGGCAGCTCGGCTGGTTACTGCTTCTGGTCTGTTCTCAGAGTCTTGTTTGCAGCTGAGCTTCCTTTTATCTGAGAGAGACTCTCAGCTTTTATTGCTTACTCTGGGAGGGAGGGGGGCCTAGTGATCTGGTCAGTTTCAGGAACTTCCTGAAGCTCTTTTGAGTTGTTTACCTTCATGCTTAAGGAGCTTCCTGCAGGATGGAATGTTTCGATCCCAGACTTGTCTTTGAATCTGATTGGGAAACAGAAACACTCAACCTTCTTCAACCAGGAGACTTGCCCAATGGCTTCATCAGGAACATTCTTCCAGAACAAATAATGGGCGGAGCATCAGAGTATCCTTGGTTTCTGCCAAGAGCAGCAGCCATACATACATCTTGCCCTCAAGCTTAAGAGGCATTTTCATCGGATCCCTGGAGAAGCCAGCCTGCCACATACATCCCAGAAAAGCCGTTGCTCCCTCTGGTTTTGTAAACAGTAGATCAGGCCATGTCAAGATGCAGTCTCTGCTCCTGCTGGGTGAGTGACAAGGTCGCCCTGCTGAGAGGGCTCTCTTGGGTGGGTATAAACAAGGGTCACTGTAATGGCTGAGAGAGCAAAATCTATCCACCCACATGCCTGTCACTGTGACTGTCACTGTGAGTGAGCCACTTCACAGATCTGCCAGCCATTCCTGCTGGCAGTGACCTGCCTTTCAGACTCAGAGTGGGTGGGGGCAAGGCTGGGAAGGTGTCTGGCCCAGCAAGGACTTCAGACATGACATTTTGAAGTGGGTTTGTCTGGGTTGAGAAGACAAGGCAGTGGTACTGGAGGATACTGGGGAAAGTGGAGTGGACAGGGTAGGGGACAGAGCATTAAAGGATGAACCAACTGCAGAGGCCTGGAGTTCAGGGCATCAGGGAAAGGCAAGCAGCCTGGTGAGGCAAACAGACTGCAAGTCTCAGAAGCCCTGAAGCAGAACATTGTGGAAGGCTGGTGAGAAGAAAGCTACCTTCTGATTGTTGCAGGAGTTTCTCAAACTGACAATACTTACACGCCAGAGCTTTCCTAACAAAACGCTCCAGACTTGGTGGCTTGCACACACCCGGGGCAGGCTTGAATGTTGCACCCCTCCAGAAGTCACATGGAAAATTGAAGTCCCCGGGAGGTTATCTTGTCATGACGGTGGAGTAGGACTAATTGTCTTTATCAAAGAGCCTAAAGGATGGCATTAATCCCTCTCACCCTTGTCCTTGGCCCACAATACCCATCCCCTCCATGGGATACAGTTTTAAGCTGCCACCTTGGCAGCGGGAGGGCAGCACTCAGCAGACTACAAACCAACCTGCCAAACTTTTGTATTCAGCATCTTCCCTCTCTCCAGAACTGTGAGAAATGCATTTCTGTTCTTTATGAATTACCCTGACACGAATATTTTATTGCAGCAGCAGAATACAGACTAAGACTTCACCTCACACTTCTAGAGGCCAATCGTCCTTCAGAGCGCTTAGCTTCTGCTGTCTGTCCACATTCTTTGGCTGTCCTTGACCCCTGCCTGTATCTTTGTGCATGTGTGTCTGTGTAGAAATTCCCCTGCTACCCTGCACACAGGGAATTGGTTATATTATATGAGAGACCCAGACCATTCACTTGTGATAACATTGTACTTAGACCCTCTTCCCAAACAAGGTTTTGTTCTGAAGTGTTGGTGGCTATGATGTATGTTTTAAATGGTCAAAATAGAACCCGTAACAGAAGAGAATAAGAGAATCCTGGGAAACAGTTCCCAGCCTTCCACGGGATGATGGTAATCTGAAGAGCTGGCAGTGGCGTCTCCCCAGCTCATTCAAGCAGTTTGCAAGCACATCCCCAAGCGCAGGCCCTCCTCCAGCCCCTGTGTTTTCTGTCTCAGCCTTTTCCCTTCAGTTGCCCTAGCCATGAGCTAACAAACAGATCAATTGTTGCTCATGACAGATGGGTCAGGGGTACACAGAGGGGGACATTTGTTTGCAGGCAGAGCAGAGCTGATGGCCCTAAGGAGGGGACTTGCAAGAGAAACACGTCTCAGGTGACACTGTTGCTAGTCCTAGATGGCTGCTGCCCTTCTCTGGAGCCAGCTCCTGTGGGTGGATGGAGCAGAAGGCACTGGAAGCAGACCACATCTGGGGGGGGGGGGCTCCACGGAAGAAGACAAGGGAGGAAGTGGAGACAGGATGTTCCACACCGCCATCTGGCACTGTCCTCCTTGTTTCCTTTTCAGCACGAGGAAGCTGAGACCAGGAAAGAAGTGTCCTCAGGAAGAGGCTGACCAGGGAGAATGGTCTCAATGACCGATTCATCTTCCTGGGGCCAGGGGCTTGACTATGTGGCACCACTGAGTCCATTCATGTTGTGGATGTATCTGCATTCTCGTCTTGGACTAAACTCAACCCCGTGGCTTTATTTTGCCACCCATTTTCCCACTGTGGGTCCCTAACACCTGGCCCAGCAAAATATGGGTGCTCAGGAAGATTGAAAACCAAGGGTCACAAAAAAAAAAAAAAAATGGCGTCTTCGAGCTCTCACTTTACTGCCCCAGCAAGGAGCCCTGGAAACTTCTATGCACATCCAGCCTTGGCCCTGAATCCTAGACCTTGCATTTGTTCACCTTAAATCAGTTTATAGCCTTTATCTTATCTCAATGTCAGAAGAGCAGGTGGGGCCAGGAGCAGGTGGCTCCCCCTGTGCTGCAGATAAATGCCGTTGTCTAGACAGGAAGAGACCCAGTCTGGGGGCAGACTGCAGAACTCTATAGGATGCTCAGAGGCATAGGATGTGGGTACACCAGGGTCCAAGGTGAGCTTGGGAGCTGAATTCTTACCAGGATGGTAGAATCTTTGGGTTCAAAAATGTCACCCCATCTGTTAGACCAACTGAAGACAAGCGAGAGTTTTCCCACCCAAGACTCCCATCATCCTGAGCAGAATGTGGTTCTCATTCTTACCGTAGTAAAAGCCGAAGTAGACACAAATACCTGCAGCTGGTTCTTTGATTTTGTCTATGCAGTCCCCTCAACTCTCCTAGGGGTGTCAACTATTACCTTATTGTTCTTTTCTCTTACCTCCATCTTACTCTTTGGGGTCCCAGGACAGGAGGTGATTCTGAGTCCCACCCCTCCCTGCCAAGGGTTACAGGGGCTGGTAGGTTTCATTCCCAGGCTGGAGGGAGGCACGATCTGGGCCAGCAGGCTTTGAAGAAATGTTTGACAAATGGAGGGAGACCACCTACAACATGGACAGCACCTTCCAGAGGTGGTACTGGTATAAAGAGGTGAGAGACACAAACTAGGTGCCTGCCTACCTTCAACACTTGTTTCTGAGAGGGCGTGTCTAGTGTTGTACTCCAAAGACACCAGAGCTCCGCATTTAGACCAGACTGGGGTGTGTGTGTGTGTGTGTGTGTGTGTGTGTGTGTGGAGGGGAGGGAGGGAGGGAGAGAGAGAGAGAGAGAGAGAGAGAGAGAGAGAGAGAGAGAGGCAGTTAGTTGCTTATTTTGGGAGAGCATTCTATCCCAGTCATAGCAGAGTCCTGGGTGCTGAACAGTGACTGTTCATTTGTGATCCGCCCTTGGCAGAATTGCTTCCCTCTCTTAGCCCAGCTATCTAAATTCTGAGATAATTAGCATTGAAAGGTTAAGAGGCTAGGTGTGTGGGCTGAGGGTTTCAGTACCAGATGTAGAAACCGAGGACACAACCTTGCTGAGGTATGGCTGAGCAGAAGGTTTTTATTGTAGTTAGGCAGGAAGGAACTACTGGAAGTATCTGAAGGATCCAGAGCAAAGAGATAAAGTGATAGACTGAACATGGCTAGCAGACTGGACTTGGCCATGAAAGAAGAGAGAGGAAGAGAAAGAGTCAACCAAGAGAGACGGATGCAAGGGAGCTCAGCAGAAATACCAGGGTTGTAAGGAGAAACGAGAAGCCGAGGGAGGGAAGGCCTTGAGCTGGAGACATTTAGGGTAATGGGGAGGGTGAGGAGAGCCAGCATAGACTCTGAAATCTATAATAGGTGCATGTGACGCTGAGATAGCCTAGAGGCCCACATGCACTTTGGTTTTCTAATTGGTACCACAGATAGCCATTTGTCCCCTCTACCAAAGGGAAGGAAATGGCTCCTCTGGCAGAGGGGAACCAGCTTCCCAGGTTCCAGATGAATGCCGGCTTTCGTCTAACCGCCAGAACTTGAACCTGGCAGGAGGGACGTAGAGGCAGGGGTATCAGGGTACCCCAGCTACATAGTGAGCCTGAGACCAATGTGGACTATGTGAGACTTTGTCCAAAAAAAAAAAAAAAAAAAAAAAAAAAAAAAAAGAAGAAGACGATGCTAAGAAGCTAGCTGCTAAATAACCTTCGTTTTCTAGAACCCAAAACATCTGGTGCTGTTCACATAACTATCAGCACGTGCAATGCCCTTCCTATTATTTAGTCCCGAGTATCGGCTAACATAACACGTGCAGACTGCTGCGAGGTCTAACGTATAGGGAAGTGGTATGTTGAAGAACTGTAGGAGCCGGCTTCAGAAGGTCAGATTGAACGGATTCTCAGGTCAAGAGAAGAAAAAGCCAAGAACAAGCTGGAGAGATGGCTCAGTGGTTAGGAATACTTCCTGCTCTCACAGAGGTCCAGAGCTGGTTCCCAGCATGCACGTCGGGCATCTTCGTCTGGTCTCTGAAGGTACTTGCACACACACACACACACACACACACACACACACACACACACATACACACACACAAACACACACACACAAACAAAAATAAAAATAAATCTTAAAAAAGAAACCGGATAGGATATGTGCCCCACATGGGATCTTCCCCCATAATGGGGTCTCATGTTTAATGTCCTCTGCTTTCTCCCAACCAGTACAAGCCCTTTGGCACATCTGAATCCTCAAGGATATTTTGAGGGTATCAGAAGTCTTCACCCTCCCATCTTTCCAGGGTGCTAGCCCTTGGCTAATTCCTAACTCTTCTCTCCTACATATTGGCCTTTGGGTAGTGAGCAGATGGCTCAGGTAACAGAAGGAGGGTGAAATAGCAATTCCTTTTCCTTACTTCACGGTTGAAGGAACTGAGGCTTGGAGCTGGGCTGTGATTTGTTGGAGATACAGGGATGAAGATGGATCTGACCCACTGGCTCAGCTTTGGGTCACATGGTGTTCCCGTGGTTGGGATAGAGGAAGGAGGTAGACAGAGGGATGACCTACCGTGTTGTGCCCTGTGTTCTGAACTTTGGTGGGGATTGGGGACTCTGTCTCTGGAGAGATCGCTGTCTTTACCCCTCCCATGGCTGTGGAGATGCTACGCACAGACCCAGGATTGGTATCAGAGGCCTGGGTGTTGATGCAGAAACACAGCTCTCACTTCAAATGAGACACATGATCATTTATTCTGGAGCCAAATGTGAGTGACTGCAGCTTGGGAAGACTGATGTAGGTGGCTCCAGATTCCAAATTCCTCTGCAGTAACAATTCCATAAACTTTTATGGAACAAAGAAACGTATAAATCATGATAGTTTTCAAGTCTGTCGCTAAAACATCAGGTGGGCAGTTTATCGAAAAGCTGAGAGATTTCAGCTCTGGGCCTTGGAGGAGCTCTTAGCCTTGCCTTGGTGGGATCCAAAAGATTTCAGCTATTCACTACAGGGTTTTAGGTTAGACCAGTGGTTCTCAACCATGGGGGGTGGGGGGGTGGGAGGACATATATCAGCTATCCTGTATACCAAATACTTACATTATGATTCATAACAGTAGCAACATTACAGTGATGAAGTAGTAATAAAATAATTTTATGATTGGGGAATTATCTTAAAGGGTAGCAACGTTAAGAAGGTTGAGGACCTCTGGGTTAGACACAGAGGTAGGCAGGAATGGCTATCAACGGGGCTAAAGATAGCCCAGGGTAAATTGAAATTAAGATCTGGACCTGCACCATTCCAACCTCTTCATAGTCACTGGGGGGTTAATCAGTCAGTCAGTCAATTAAACAGTCTTGGAGGGGTGGGGGGTCAGTGAGAGATCTAAATCTTTGCAGGAACTTTTGTCTATGTAGAGACACCTCATCCCTAGAGCAGGTTGCCTTGCTCAGACTACCTGGCCTCTCAGAACCTGTGTCTCTTCCTCTAAGATGGGACATCATGCTTGCCTCATGGAGGAACCATCCTGAGGGCCAGCAATGCATGGCCATCATAGGCAGAGGCTTGTGATGAATTCCTCCAATCAGACCCTCTGTGAAAGATGGTCTCCTCCGTCCTCCTTCCAACGACCTCTCACCCAGCAGGCTGGCCGTGCTCCAGGTAACGGAGGAATCCTCAAAGATCCCACAGAGCTAAAAGCAGGCAGCCTCGCCCTTTCTTTCTAATGAGACTTGGGACCCAAACTCCTGAGCCTCAGTTTCCCAAAGCTGGACTGAGAAAGTGACATCTTCTGGGCCCAAACTCAAGCCTTTAAAAAAGCTGTTCTGGGCCAGGGCAGTTGCCTCCTGCAGGCCCTTGGGGGCTCATTTGCATTCTTGGAATGAAATGTTGACTGTACTTCAGGCTCAGCCACACATTAAAATGCTCCGGAGGATTTGTTTTGGAGAAGGACGTCTGCAGTGCTGGCTGGCAGGCCCTCCACCTCCCCTGAGAGAGCAATCAGCCCCCTGCCTAGGCTGGAGGGAGCAAGGCCCGAGCCTGTGGCCCTGAGAGGTGCTGACCAATGAGAACCTCGCCCCAGGGGTTGTCTCATTTTTATATGTAAATAAATCATTTCCAGAGATTGCCCAGGTCCCAGCAGGTTGCTGCTAAAATGTTTGAAGTGGATCCTTTGCCACTGTGAACACTGTCGAGCCTTATTACCAAGTTTGGATGTTTTTCTCTGGTGATTTCACAAAATCAGCAACCTCTTTCCCTGGGCTCTGGCCTCTCTGCCATCTAAGATACTCACATACATCTTGGGGCAGATGGCTCACCACCTACAGGTTTCCTGTTCCGTGGCTCAACCCTCGTGACCACCAGCAAGGACTCCTAAAGGATCTGGAATCCAGACTCTTTCTCTGTAGCTTCACAGTTTGTTCTGGTCTTAAGAGCTTGCTTGCTCTCCCCATCTGTGAACCTTTTCTGTGCATTGGACTAGGTCGGCAACCTTTGTGCTAAGGTTTCCAAATCCTCCAGCACCTAATCCTGCCCACCGCTCCACATTCGTCCACTCCCACCCGTGCTTCTGATGCTGTGACCCTGCTATGCTCTGTTGGTTTTCTGTCCCTCAAATATATGGAAGCATGGGTGGGGACAAGATATCTGGGTGGGACCACGGCACATGGGCGTGGCCAAGATATATAGGCAGGGTCCGGGTCATGGGCGGGGCCAAGGCACATGGGCGGAGCCAAGGTGCCCCTTTTCTCCAGGCTCTTTCTTGAATGCCCCACTCATTTCTTTAGGGTCATTATTTCAGTCATCTGATAGACTGAGGGGCATAGGTGTCTCTTTAAAATACCTTCATTTCTGCCAAGCCAATGATAAAAAGGAACCAGTGAAACGGAAAGGAAACAGTCGTATTCTAGGTTGTAAGAACACATTTATACTTTATGTTGTGTCTTAGCTATTTTTCTATTGCTGTAATAAGACCTCATGAGCGAGGCAACTTATAAAGGGAGGAATGTAATTGGGCTCATGGTTCCAGAGGGGCAGAGTTTATGACGGTGGACAAAAGTACAGAGATGCAGGAGGTTGGAGCAGTAACTGAGACCTCACATCTCAATCCCTAAGCACTAGGCAGACAGAGCTAACTGGGAATGACATGAGTATTCTGAAACCTCAAAGCCCTTCCCCAGTGACATGCCTCCTCCAATGAGGCCGTACCTCCTGATCCTTCCCAAACAGTTCCACTGACCAAAGACCAAGTATTTGAATATATGGGGGGGGGGGGTAGGGGGCATTGTCATTAAGTTCACTGGCAAGTGCTTCTACTTGCTGAGTCATCTCACAGACCTCTATAGTATATTTTGACTTTCCCTTAAAGGCATGGAGTCAGAGTTTAGATGATGATGGCGGTGGTGGTGGAGATGATGATGATGATGAAGATGATGATGATGATAGAGATGATGGTGACCTGGACACAACTCTCAAACCAACATGGAAAGGAGTGGTCCCAAAGATAACATTTTGGGGAAAAAAAATGGAACTCTGAATGTGAAGATAAATGGGAAGACCTTTATTTCAAGACAGGATAAACCCAAAATAAGTAAAAGTGATAGGGGTGCTGAGGGGATGGCTCAGCAGTTAAGTGCTTACTTAACAAACTGTGAGAACCAGAGTTTGGCTCTGCCAAACCCTCTGCTGGATAGATATGACAGACCCCTGTAATACTGGCCTCAGAAGGCAGAGACAGGGTGACCTGGCTAGCAAGGCTATCTATTATCAGTGAGCTCTGGGTTTGTTTCAGAGACGCTGCCTCAAAGACTAAGGTAGGAGAGTGACAGGATAAAACCTGGCCTCAATATCCAGGTACACACACACACACACACACACACACACACACACGTGTAGCTACACACTGGGGACTCCTCCATTCACACACAAAAGAGAAATCTAGAAAGGATTGAAAATGGCAGGAAGCGGGTGGCCTTGCTCGCGAGCACAGTTTGTCCATCCTTTACAGCCGTGGATTATTCTTTCCTGGGATGTGAAACAATATTGTTCCTAATAGTAACATTGTCTGCATCCTGGAGTGTTTATAGCATTTACAAAGGGGACTGCCACAGCATTGCATGTCTAGGTTTTAGGATACAGGCTGATGACAGCAACTGGGACAGAAGCTGGAGTGGCCACCAACCTGAGAAGCCCAAAAGACATTAAGCAGACTGTCCCAAAGAGAAAGAAGCCAGAGATGAAACCCCAACTTAGCCTTCTAGTACCCTCCGGCTTTGTAACCAGGTCTCCTGTGTGAGGGCCCCAGAGAGACAGAGGTTAAGGTTGTCTTGAGTGTCCATCGCAGGAACCCTCCTTCTAGGGCAGTATAGGAAGGTAGATAGGATGGGAGGGTAAGTGGGAACTCCTTGAGGCAGAGCCAGGATCCCTGTATGTACAACTCACCCCTATGTAGTACAAGGAGGGCCCAGGTGGGTGAGGACCACTGAGCACGTGGACAGGAAGGACCTGGAACCCTATCTCTGTGAGAGACCAGTGAGCCCACCATCTGGGTGCCGACGCAGGGATTCAGGCTCTCACAGGCTTCCTCCTCTCCTCTCAGGCTCAGGTACCTGATTTACAATGTAGGTCTCAGGGGAGAAGAAACCTCAGTTATAGCCAGGACTTAGCTCCAGGATGCAGACATCCCTGGTGATGGACGGCAGGAGCTCAGGTTGTAACAGGATGTGCGCTGGATGAGTTGTGCATATTTCATTCTTGGTCCAGTGCCTCATACCCAGTCAGTTGGCCGGGCTGCATCCGTCCTGATTTAAGGCTCTGACCCTGCCAACTTGAGCTGGGGACTGAACTTTTCAATTTGCTGAGTCCACAGCAGGTCTGGAGTCATAGGATCTGCCCATGTCTCCGTTGGGACATGGATCTTCTGGATGCATAAAGGGAAACTGAGGCACAGGAAGTGAAGACGTGGGAAGATGTGCGTTATGAGCCATGTTGGGTATGAGAGACACGAAACTTCAGGGGCCTGCAGAGTGCTGGAGTTATGTATGGAGGACTTTTACAGTGGGCAACACAGCAGTCCTGGCTGAAACTGACATAAAATGAGCTCTCGTGCCTCTATCGTGGGTGTATCCAGAAGTCAGCATGGCTCATACGGAGTAGAAATTGTCCCATGTCTTTATTAGCTTTATAATGGAGATATTCCCTGTTTGATCATTCTGGAAGGCCCACAGTAGAAGGGACTTGTGGAGCCATCTTATCTGGCCTCCTTTTTGTTTTTAATGGGGCAAAGAAAGCAACTAAGGGACCTCCAACAGTTAGCTTTTTTGTGTGGATGTGGAAGACCCAAGCTTGGGCCCCTATGCTAATACAGCGAGTGTTTAGCCCACTGAGCCATCTACTCATACCCATCAGGAGCCATCTGGAGGGGAACCTAGAGCAGAATCAAACCCACCCCACTAAGGGCAGCTCAGCGCTTGCTCTCAGTGTTTGTTGTTCAGTTGGTGAGGGTGAGATGGAAAGGTGGCATAGACTGTGGGGTACAGGGGACATTAGACTGTGGGTACAGGGGACATTAGACTGTGGGTACAGGGGACATTAGACTATAGGGTACAGGGGACATTAGACTGTGGGGTACAGGGGACATTAGACTGTGGGTACATGGGACCTTAGACTGAGGGGTACAGGGGACATTAGACTGTGGGTACAGGGGACATTAGACTGTGGGGTACAGGGGACATTAGACTGTGGGGTACAGGGGACCTGAGACTGTGGGTACAGGGGGACATTAGACTGTGGGTACATGGGACCTTAGACTGAGGATTACAGGGGACCTTAGACTGTGGGGGTACAGAAAACATGCTGCTTGTTCTGTTGTTTCATGTCAGTAAGAGAGACCTGTCCCTTCCAAGGTGATGACCCTCACCAGATTTGTCCGTGAGCCAGGGGATCCACCAGACAAATACTATCCTGCCTGCCACACACCGGGACAAATCCAACTTCCTCCTAGTGGGATTTAAAGAGACATGGATGGATTGAACCAGAACCATGAAGCTGTCAGTGGTGGTGTTTGGTCAGCCCAGCCAGACACTTAATGCCGACCTGACATCCGAGTCTGTCGTAAAGCTTGGGTCACGGCCACAGTTAAGAGGAAGCGGTTGATGCAGGGAATGAGTCTCCCGGGGATGCTGGGAGGATGCGGGCTGGAATGAGCCCAGCCACTTCTCATTTCTACTGCAGACACTTGTGGTGGACTCACTCTTTATAGAGAAAGCAAGCAAGAAGTCTGGGGAAAGAGAGATGCAGCACAGCAGAGCATCCTGGAGCTGTGGCACGTGGTTTCCCATTCTCCATCACCTTCAGGGAAGGGGGCCATTCCAGGTGCTCATCCCGGAAGGGCCAGGGAGATTTGTAGAGCAGAAGCTTTGCACAGTTACCGCAGACTCTAGTAGTTTTAACGCAAATAAAGCACACAGCCCCTTGTGCTGTCCCAAGGTCATCCTAAGGGGATATATGCTCCCAGTTCTCTCTGGAATGGTTCCGAGTACAGCCCAGAACATTCTAGAAAGATTGGCGACTGGATGAAAGTGATGTATACCTAGGAATAACCTGAAATCTCTTCCTTTGTACATGAGTGATGAATAAGCACCATCCTCTAGCTGAGAGTGTCCATAAGGAGGACTTCATTACAAACTCCATGGTAGCCACTGTACCCAGTGTGGGCCACACCCCTCCTCCCAGGCAGAGATGTAACTGCCCACAGACAGTGGGACCCTGCTGTGTGAGGTATCACAGCGACACTGCCCCACCTCCCAGGGTAGGCAGATGACAAAGGCAGGACTTTGTCAGGCTGTGGCCTAGGATTCCTGTGTTGTTCCCCATGTCCTGCTAAAGTGGCAGAAGGGAGCCTGGTTATCTTCTGTGATGTGTTCATTCCCTCAGACTGTCAGTATTCGACTCCCCAGGGCTGCACCTGCCTTGCTAACAAATGTCCAGAGCACCTGGGACCTGATGCTGCCTCAGGGTCTCTTGGCCAGCATCTCAGATCTGTGTTTCACATGTTGGATTAAGAAGGCTCTAATATGAACGTGCCAGCTTCTGTCTGGTCTGAAAAGACTCATCCCCGCCTCTCTGTCCAGCACCCATTCATTACAACATCAAGTCCCTGGACTTTTAAGATATGAATTTCCCCTACTGTTCTGATTTAATTTGAATGGGAGATCAGCAGACAAGGGCATACTTCACTCCCTTACTATTGGAAGAGGAGCCTGGATCTTTGGACAAAAAGCCCAATTTAGCAATGCCTGGGCCACCTGGTGGATATACTGGGAATTGCAGACAGGTAGCAGTAGGCCAAAACCTGAACCCCCTGACACAGCAAGCAGTCTGGGCCAAAAGATAACCTCATTTTATTTATGGTAGACACAGACTCACAGATGTGTCAACGATCTTAGGGGATCTGTTCCATGTAATAAGGTTTAGAAATCTAGAATTGTCCAGTCAAAACTGATTGGCTTCAAGCAACTTTGGGCTTTTCTGGGTCTTGGTTTCCAACCTTACAGGTGGAAGAGGAATTCACTCTCTGGGGACCCTCTTGGCTCTGAAAACCTTTTGCGTTATAACAGGGACACACAACTACACTTCGCAAAGGTAAGACCATTCTTTTGCAAGTCTGAGCTTTGCAGTCTCTGTCCCCTGCTTCACAGAATAGAAACAGGTGGCTGTGGTGAGCTGATTCTACCTGGCATCTGCCAGGGCTTGAGAAGATGGCCACTAAATTATACTACACACAAATAAGAGGTGTGGCCAGCCTGCGGCCCTGCCCAGTCTGGCTCCATCTCTTCACTACTGTGCTAATGGTCACATCGCCTATGACCCACTCATGCCCTCAGCTGCACACAGGCAGAGCCTCTTCTGTTCTGTTTGCCAGCACCAACAAATGCCAGTTGGTTTCTTCCTCCATTCCAAAAATGTCCTTGGAGGTGAGACCAGGACAGGGACTCCTGAGAGCCCAGGGCAAGAGGACCTGCTCAGCGGGTGACCTGGGATAAGTCAGCAGCCTCATTCTCACTGAGCTGTTCTGGAAATGGCAAGGACAAGTCTCAGACCACTCCAATGAGGGGAAGGCCAGGCTGCTATTACTCCTTATCCATTTGGGGGAAGTTTGGTGACTATAGAGAAGCCCAGATGGCAAATGACAGATCTCATTGTTTTGAGTTAAGCTGTTTGTACAGAGCACTAGAATGTGTGTGTGTGCACCTTTCTTTTCCAGGCTGGAGTCAGGATACCTTGGGTCAGAAGCCTACTTCAAGGATCAGGGAGCGGGTGTACTGCATACCCTAAGGCTTGCAAGGAGGGGGTGAGGGGACCATGGTCCTTCTCCCTGCCCTTGACTCCATGTACATGACATCAAAGCCCCAAGGCAGGGACAGTAAGCTAAGTCTTGTGGAGCTGTTTGCCTGATCTACAAACTAAAAATGCATTTTAAAGGGTGAAGAAGGGGAGGGAGGAGGAGAAAGACCATGAAAAACCCTAAATGTAGCCCTCCACAGAGAGTGTGCAGGCCCCTGCCCCAGGACAGTGGAACTGCATAGGGAAGGAACTGAATATCCCTCTTTGGACAGCTGCCTGGGAAAAAAGCAAGGACATCTTCATGGTGCCCCTTTGGCTGTAAAACTTGGGCTTTATAGTTTCAGCCAGAAGGACAGCGGCATAATTTTGAGATCTAGGCACTGCAGCTTAGCCTGGTTGAACTAAGAGGAAGTTTTACCCTTAGGCTCCTGGGAAAGAAAGTCTCATTTTATCCCCCAAACCTTAAATCTGAGGGGAGGCAGGAATGGAATTGTGGTACTCCCAGCGTACCCTAGGATTTTAGCCTGTGGAGGGCTGGTATGGGGAAGAGTTGGGCAGTAGGCTGGTCCTGGGGGCACTGAATTCTGGAGCCAGTCGTACCTGCAATCTACACTACATTGGGCTTCTTGGTTTTTAAGAGCCATTAAGGTCTCCCCTTTCTTCACCACAGCCTGAGACTGTTTCTGTTGCATGACATTAAAAAGATTCCTAAAATGTTTGCTCTTCAGATCAAAATAGCTTTAAATCTTTTGTTAATCATTCAGGGAGAAATGACTCACCACAGACTTTGATGTTCAAGTGCTGCTCTCAAAGTTATGATACAAATCCGAACAAACAGACCCTTCCAGGTATTTAAAGTGACAAGAGCCAGAGATGCTAAGAGCCTGTCTCTTCGAGTAATGACCAGTGATGGTCTGATTGACTGGGGACATAAATTCAGGCAAGCCTGGCACAGAGCTATGCGCAGAAATGTGTGCTCCACTGTGTGCAAACATATCCCAGCTGGAAGGGCTCAGAGAAGTCTCACCCTTCAGAGTCTTTCCTATTCTTCCTAGAAGAAGCCCCCAGAGATGGAATCGGGGGCTGCCTGCAGAGAAGAACAGAACAAAGTGGGAAGGGACTAACCTACTAACCTGTTGTGCATCTGTAGTAGTGGGGTAGACATAGAGAAAATACCTCTTCGTGTGTATGTGAGAGGTAGATACACAGACAGACAAACAGACAGACAGGGAGACACATAGAGAAATACAGAGACAGAAACTGAGAGGCAGAGAGAGACAAAGAGGCAGAGATAGAAACAGAGAGACAAAGAGAAAGTCGCACGCATACACAGAGACAGACAGATGGACAGACAGAGACAGAGAAATTGAGACAGAAACAGAGAGACAGACAGACACACAGAGAGAGACAGAGACAGAGAGACAGAGAGAGAGAGGCAGAGACAGACACATACACAGAAGGAGGGGGTGAGAGTGGAAAGACTGAGACACTTATGGCCAGGGAGACTGCTAGACGTCTGGGGTTCAAGCTATACTCGGGACTCATCTTGTAGGCCAGGTGTGCCATGAATGACCAGCCCAGAAGTGACCTGGACCACCAGCCTCCATGTGCCTCTGCCAAACCCCAGGTCCTTCCTGCTGAGTTCAGAGACCAAATCCAAGACAACCAGAAAGACCAAATGTCCTTGATTAAGCAGATACAAATGGCTGCTGTGATTCACAACACATGATAGCCATGCCCTGCAGCCTGGTGTGCTGTGTTTCTTAGCTAATATGTGACCTTTGCCTCGGAGGCTGAGCAACCCTGGGGTGGTTCAGGCAGGCAGGTAACTATTGAGTTTCATGGATGCCACATTGGGACTACAGGAACAGACCTAATGACCAGGCCAAGCTGTTCACAAACATCAGGGTTTGCAAGAGGGAGGCAAGACCCAGCCCCTATGCAAGCTGTAAGCCCCTCCCCATTGCTGGTGCCTGTGTCACTGAGGGGTGACCTTCACACTCTAATGTGTCCTATCTCACCCAGGCCTGCACTCAGTCCTTAGCCTCAGGGCTCACCATGCAACCCACTCACTGGCCCATTGTCAATCTTCACTCCAGGGACCCAACAAATAATCTTCACTCAGGTCCCTTATTTGCCCATGAACATGGAATTCTACCCAGGTAGGTCTAGGATTAAGGTCAGTTGGAAGAAACTATCCTACCTTTGCTCCCTCAACAGGGACCACCCTGAGAGAATCAACACTCTCCCAAAGGCTATCCCATCTGGTAGACCCATCTGACACCAGGAACAATCAGCTTTCACCCAAATTGCCTACCTTTGGCACCCAGCATATGGAATCTAGGGCATACAGTAGGTGCACAGTGAGTCTGAGTTGTGGTTAAGCTAGCTAGCCAAGAGCCAATGTGCTGGGTGGTGGTTTGAATAAGAACGGCCTGTTAGGCTCATATATTTGAATGCTTAGTCACCAGGGAGTGGCACTATTTTAAAAGATTAGAAGGATTAGGAGGTGTGGCCTTGCTGGAGGAAGTGTGTCACTGGGGATAGGCTTTGAGGTTTCAAAAACCCAGGGCAGGCCCAGCGTCTCTCTCTCTCTCTCTCTCTCTCTCTCTCTCTCTCTCTCTCTCTCTCTCTCTCTGCTTGCAGATTGGAATGTAGCTGTTGGCTACTTCTCCAGGCCGCCTGCTCCTATGCTCCCATCATGATAATAACATACTAGACCTCTGAAACTGTAAGCAAACCCCAATTAAATGCTATTAGAAGTGTGGTCATGATGTCTCTTCACAGCAATAGAACAGTGACCAACAAGCCACTGAGCGCCTACCTAGAACCAAGAGCATTTCTGGCTCCCACGTGGCTGACACCAGCTGAGTTCAGACCTTGCCTAGCCTCAGGAGGAGGACACCACCTCATCTGACTGGGTAATGAGGCCAGGAGACTTATCTATTCACCATAGTCTCCCATCTGTGGATCAAGGGGGGGGGGCAGGAAGAATTACCCTAAGTCACTTACTGCCGTGGCAAGCATTCTGTGGCCATTACTGTAGCATTGGAAGATTTTGGCTTGCACCAGAGCATCTTTCTGTCCCCTAGCCTTGAGCATCTTGTTTGTGACGATCAAGGTTCTCTCCAGCTGTTGAAATGCTGGAGATGTACTATAGCCCCAAGGTGACCTGGGGGCTTAGCATGTTATTCTCTGTGTAATGCCTTTCTCCAGGGAATAAGGTAGAGATGGCATAGGAACAATACTTCAGTCTGTTTAGGGCTGCTGTGGCAAGAGCTGACTAGGCTCTGTCTTGTCTTTATAGTGGATGCGGTTCCATCCTTGGGCATCCTGTTTTGAACCCCATTCTCTGCTTCACTAGCCCCATAATACTGCCTCTGGGTCTCACTAACCCCAAGAACTGTGTCCTTCCCCCTGCCTTCTATGCTCAGCTTTCCAGATTGAGGTCAGGAGAATGGGGCTCCCCTACCCCCAGGAGCACAGACTCCCTTTGACCCACTCTATAGTCTGCAGCTGCCAGGCTGTGCTTAGAAAAGATCACAGTGCCCTCTACTGGCTTCTGGCTCTGAGCTACCATGAAGAATTGGACTGAGAGGCCAGAACCTGTAGGGACAGACGTGTCCTCTGGCTGCTTAGAAACAGCCGGTCCTACCTTCCTAACTAACTGCTTGGCATCTTCTAGGGCTCAACTCAGGATCAGCATTTTTCAGGTCAGCCCTGAGCCCTCAGCTCTCAGACTTTCTTCCTGCTTCCAAGCAACGCGTAGATTTAAGCTGTGTGGTTGTTCTGCTATTTTGTCTTATTTTCTGGGGGTCTCACACATGCTAGGCAGGAACTCTCCCATTGAGTTATAGCCAACTTCTTACTTTTTGAGACAGGCAGGCCTTGAAACTGCAACCCTCATGACCCAGCCTCCCAAGCGGATGGGATTATCAGCCTGTCATACTGATCCAGCTGGTTACAACCATGTCATCTTCTGCCACCATGCTTTTCTGAGGAAGAAATGAGGGGCTGTTGGCCTGTCAAGCCTGGAGCTTGCAGGTGGCCAGAAAACTCGAGTGATCCCATGGGCGCCCCCTTGTGGCTAGCCAAGGCTGAGCACACAGAAGAGAATCTTGAAGGTGGGTTCAGAAGAGAGGGAGTTGTTTTATTTTATTATTACTATTTAGATGAATGTTTGTTTTCTAAGGGGAGACAGAAAGGGTGTGGATCTAGGAGGATTTGGGGGAGGGAAAACTGTAATCAGATTATATGAAAAAATCTATTTTTGAATAAAAGAGGGAGAGAAGGAAGAAAAAGAAGGGCAGAAGACACAGTAGGTCTTGAGAAGCTGGATTCCAACATTAAGCAACACCAAGTCGATTAATGAAAATTGCTGTACATCTCAGCGTGTTTCCCCATCAAATGGGATGGATGGGGTGGATGGCTCTGATGAGTGGCAAAGCTAATCCAGCCCAGAAACAAGCACTCTGTGTGCCTTGCCTTCAAATTCTCCAAGAGCAGGCCAGGGGACCACAGCCTGATAGGAAGAACTGAGGTGGCTCAGAGTGGCCACACAGCTGATGAGAGGTGGGGCTAAGACCTGAAGCCAGGTGTGTGACGTCAGAGGCCCCCTGCTCAGCCCCATGTGACCTCAGAGGCCCCTATCCTGTCCCAGGTGACCTCAGAGGCCCCTATCCTGTCCCAGGTGACCTCAGAGGCCCCTTGTTCTGCCCTGTGTGACCTCAGAGATCCCTTGTCCCTCCCTGTGGTGCTTCTCATACACCCCCAGGTACCTTCCACCAGTATCTGTGGCACATACTGTCTGTTGAAAAAGAAGGTCGCAGCAGACAATAGGAACCTGGTAACCGGATGAGATAGAAACTAAGGTATGAGTTGGCAAGGCATTTGTGTGCCTGGAAACCTCACAGACAGAGACACTTGAAGTATATGAAGAAATTATGACCACCACTCAATTAGTCATAGCAAACTCACGGTTTCTGGGAAACCCAGAAGTTTTAAACGGTTCATTCACCCATCCATCCTACTCCCCAGTCACCATTCACTTACCCTTCTCATCCATTCACTCACCCATCCAACTCACCCATCCTTCCATCCATTTATCCATCTACTCACCCATCCTTCCATTCACCCATGCATCCATCCATCCACCCACTTACCCACACACCCACCCATTAATCCATTCATTCATCCACTTATACATACATACATACATACATACATACATACATACATACATTTACCAATCCATCTAACACCCATCTATCCATCCGTCCATCTACACACCTACCTGTCCACTCAGCTGCCTACACATTCACTCACACACCCCTCCATCTAACCTTGCCTAGAACTTGCACAATCACTTTTCCTTCTAATAAGCAGAAAATTGTTAGAAGAGAGTCACTAAATCCATGTCAAGGGGAAGGTCTTACTATCCACTTCCCATAGTCAGGAGCATGGCGAGGTTTTTGGATCTACTTTACACTAGCATGTGTGTGAAAGGGCTGTGGTGGAGATGTTAAGAAAGGAGGAGATTAAAAAAAATCAAGATGGGGGAGGAAGGAGATGCCTGAATATGAAGGAGCCTTGTCTTTGGGAAGACGTCCAGGGGTCACCTAATTCCAGGTAACGCTCCAGGAACTATGACCCTTTAGGGTTAAAGGTCCTCACCTGGATTCTCCAGTGTGTGTTTGGTGCCTGGTTGCAGGCTGCCATCTCTGCCAGACATCAGTCTGGTTGGTACTTCTTTGCCTATGGAGACATCAAGATCACCACACTGAACACACAGGAGGCAGGTGTGTGGTCATTTCTACAACTGTTCCTTTTGAAGTCCTATTGCCAAGACACAAGGGCTTCTATGGAGAGTGTTTGCAATGTGCCACTGAGAGGGTTGGTGTACCCAGGGGTCAAGTCAGGCACCAAAGGGACACTTGAGTCAGCTGACCATTTTTTTAAAAAAATTATTAGTGACATTTATTGCAACATAGTCTCCTGAAATATTACATTTCTTTTTATTAGATATTTTCTTCATTTACATTTCAAATGTTATCCCTTTTCCCCCTCCAAAAACCCCCTATCCCCTCCCCCCTGCTCCCCAACCCACTCACTCCTGCTTCCTGACCCTGGCATTCCCCTACACTGGGGCATAGAGCTTTCACAAGACCAAGGGCCTCTCCTCCCATTAATGTCCAACAAGGCCATCCTCTGCTACATATGCTGCTGGAGCCATGGGCCCCTCCATGTGTACTCTTTGGTTGGTGATTTAGTCCCTGGAAGCTCTGGGGGTTGGTTGGTTCATATTGTTGTCCCTCCTATGAAGCTGCAAACCCCTTCAGCTCCTTGGATCCTTTCTATAATTCCTCCATTGGGGACCCTGTGCTCATTCCAATGGTTGGCTGAGAGCATCTGCCTCTGTATTTGTCAGACACTGGTAGAGCCCCTCAGAAGACAGCTATATCAGGCTCCTGTCAGCAAGCACTGCTGGCATCCACAATAGTTTCTAGGTTTCAGCTGACCATTTTACTTCATGCTCTGTCCTTTTTATGCAAGTATTCACTCAGGCACTGTACTGACTGGTTTTGTGTGTCAACTTGACACAAGCTGGAGTTATCACAGAGAAAGGAGCCTCCCTTGAGGAAATCCCCCGATGAAATTCAGTTGTAAGGCATTTTCTCAATTAGTGATCAAGGGTGGGAGGTCCCATTGTGGGTGGTGCCATCCCTAGGCTGGTAGTCCTGGATCCTATAAGAAAGCAAGCTGAGCAAGCCAGGGGAAGCAAGCCTATAAGTAGCATCCCTCTGTGGCCTCTGCATCAGCTCCTGCATTCTGACCTGCTTGAGTTCCAGTCCTGACTTTTTTTGGTGATGACCAGCAGTATGGAAGTGTAAGCTGAACAAATTCTTTCCTCCCCAACTTGCTTCTTGGTCATGATGTCTGTGCAGGAATAGAAACCCTGATTAAGATAGACACCCAGCATTTATTATGTGCCTCATGAATGCAAAATGCAGGAAGACCTTAACATTTATCTCCTACCTTATATCACCCTATTCCTGCAGTAACTTCCTCTCCTGTGCATGGCACTAAACTTCTCACTGTCCTGGCACCCCAGAATGCCCACACTCTCTGGATCTGGGTCTTCTCCCAGGTTGTGACTGCTGTCATGTATGACACTCAAAAACTATTGAAAGATGCAGGCAGGGAGGTAGGGCTTGAATGATTCATCCTCTTACCAGTGGTTAAATAACCTATCCTCCTTGAGCTATAGCTTTGTCTGCCAAGTGTGAGAAAATAAAGGACTCCATCCCACAGAGTGGTTGTAAGGATAAAATAGCATTGGACATGTGGGGCTGGAGAAATGCCCCAGCAGTTGAGAGCACTGGATGCTCTTCCAGAGGATCCACGTTTGATTCTCAGCACCTCCATGACAGCTCACAACCATCTGTAACTCCAGTCCCAGGGGATCCAATGCCACCTTCTGGCCTCCATGGGAACTGCACACACATGGTGCACAGATACACATGCAGGCAAAATAATCATATCCATGAAATGAAAGCAAAGCAAATCTCAAAAAGCAATTTTGAATACCATTAGATGTATAAGATGTTTACTATGGTTAATACCTGCCTGGGTGTTGGTCGATGTTAGTAAGTGTGTAGTTGGGTGTGGTCACTGAGCCTGTAGTTCCAGTCTTTGAGAGGCAGGGGCATGAGGATCACATGTTTCAGGCCAGCCTGGGCTATTCAGTGAAACTTTATCTCAAAGAAAACAAAAACCTGGTGACTTAAACGGATGCACTCTCCCCCGGGAAGCAAGAGATCTGGGTCCTGCTTAAAGGAATGTGTGCGTGGATAACTCACCACCTTCCTCCAGTGTTCTATTAAAGTCGCTTGATTTAAAAGTGCTTGATTAAAATTGCAGGAGTTGGATTACTAAAACACCAGGATTTGCATCCTGTCACCTCCACAAGGAATCAGGGCCCTGGCACACAGAGGCCATCACCATCCAGCCTCAGGGCAGACATCACTAGCTGATCAAAGCATTCCAAATTCCATGCTGGCCTTGGAATTGTCCCACAAGGCTCTTTGGAGGCATCACCAATCAAATCCGAATTGACAGTTGAGATTAAACTGACTTCTCATTCCTGGCCAGTGCCCTGACTGGATAGGACACAGCACAAGAAGGGCAGGAGAGGACACAGCCAAGGTGAAGTGTCTGTCTGTGGTAGGTCTGAGGGTGAGGGCACACAACAGACCAGGATCCACTGGGGACAGAACTCTGGGGCACATAGCCACAACTACCACACTGCTTGTGCTACACCAGCTCCAATGTACAGAGCAAACTTGATCCAGCTCTGTGGGATAGCAAGGAGAAGGGAAGGTGTTGGCTGCACACCAGGCAGCTCTTCTTTTTGTGGGATTTTAACCGCAGTATGAATCTTGCCAGGGACTGTGACCCCCCCTCCCCCAACCTTAAAGGCAAGGAATCCAAGACACCACTCATTGCCATAAGTCTTCAGAGTCAGTCATTTTGCCAAGTTTCATAGCTCATGCCTCCATGACCTCTGTAGAGCATGGCTATGTCCACCTGCATGCCACCCAACTTAAACTTGACGGCTTCCCCACCATCAGAGAGCAAACGAGGCTTGCTGTGCACGTGCTCACTCCTGTCAAATTCCTTCTGAAAGCCGGCCTTCCTGAGGCCCTGTGCAACGGAGGGAGAATGACTGTGTCATCTCGACCTGGAGCCTGTTATCCTCAGACTCCATCTCTGACCTCTTGCTATACTAGGGATACAGCAAGTGAGGTATCCAGGCTAGGGAATAAGATTATATCCACCCTGATTTGTATCGGGAGAAACCAGAGCATTTGCCAACTAGGGACTCCTAGTTAACACCCTGCCTCTGTTGCTGCAGGGACTGACCATACCAGGCTGTAACTGCCCGTGGTCACCTGAGGTCCCAGCAGTTCTGTGGGCACAGTCATACTGGGGGTCATTGTTAACCATGAAGTTGAGCAGCCAGGGCAGGAAGCACTCATCCCAGCAGCCAAGGGAGCTTACCCCCCCTCTCCCACCCCCCAAAACCTCCCAACCCTACTCAGGCTGATTATGGTTGACACTTGCTGCAGGCTGGACTTTGATAGAAGTGCTGCCGTTACGTAAGGGGTTGTTGCATAAGTCACCCTGTGATGCGTCGTCCCGTATTAACAGAGCTCCTGGCAAGTTGCTGGACCTCAAGTGGCCTTTGCGTGTTCCCCAAGTCAGAGTGATTGGCCGCATTCCTCCCCAGAGCTGGAGAGGTCAGAGTAAGCCAGCCCTCTGGGCAGGTATAGTCCCTGGGGAAATTAGGTCTGATTCCAGTTGACAGCTGTCAGACCGCAGCATATTGGGATGTCATAACCAAAGACTGGGACTCACTGCCAGCAGGAATCTGTCATTCCCTGTCCAGGGACAGTGGCTCTTCATTGGACAGTAATTCTTGCACCTGGGGAACGTTTAGCATACATTTATTTATACTTTTAAGTCAAGTAGGATTTTTCATTGCTGAGATCCGAGGTACAGGTCTCGGGACTGGCAGTGGGGGCTCCGAGGAGGGGAAGGTTGGCTGGTGCCCTGCTCTCCGGTTGACTTAGTCACTCTGCTCAGCTCACTTGCCTTTGGCAGAGCTCGGCAGAGACTCCTACCGGGGTGCAGCCTGGAATCCGCCCCCTGCTTTAAGCGCCATCTTCCTAGGGGGAAACAAGACAATCTCATTGATCCACTTGCAGCAGCTCTAAGGGTCCTTTGCCAAGGAACCCTCTGCTTCCATAGTCCTAGGACAAACCTGCAGCCAAGCCCTCACTGCCCTTACCTTGCTAAAGTTGGACTGCAAGAAAACAGAACCAGTCATTTCCCGTCACCAAGATGCAGGTCTTCGTTGGAATGGACAAAGCAGTTACTTTCAGAGACAAGAGGCCTTCCCCGTGCCAAGCCGACGTAGGACAGAGCACACGAAGGGCTCTGGAGAGTCTAATGTGAGCTGAGCTGGGGCTTCGTCACTGAACTGTCCTATTCCTTTCTACCTCAAGCCTGGAAAGACAGTTTAAGACAGGATTCCCACAGAGCCCACTACCGTGAGAAGCATGGCGAGAATACTACAGTGAGGCGCCTTAAGCGCACAGGCATGCTGCCGTCTCACAGGAAGCTGAATGGCCGACAGCAACACCCCTGGGAGCCATCTTTTTCTAGGAAATAAGGTCCACAGGTCACAGGCCAGGAGCAGACAAGGGCTGGATGTGTGAGGCAATCTCCCAGCATGTATGGGAAGTAAAAGGGGGGTAGTCCAAGACACGTAGAGACACACTACCTCGATGTAGGCAGCCAGGGTTCTGAGAGGCGCTGGCAGGAGCCTAACCTGGTGGCCACAGGACCCCAGAGTATATCTCCAGCAGAGTGTACCAAGAGTTTGGAACATGATGCATGGGACCCTCTCTTACCTGTCAAGATGGGCTGGGGACATGCTGCAGAATTTCCCCTTCCAAAGCCCTGACGATTAAGATAGCAGTGGCATAGCCCACAGTTAATGCAGAGGCTGCTGCAGAGGCCTTCCCCGTGCCAAGCCGACGTAGGACAGAGCACACGAAGGGCTCTGGAGAGTCTAATGTGAGCTGGTTACCAGGACAGGGGTCCTAATGCCAGCAGCACACCCTTGTTTGTTCTGCTCTGGCTCTGCACAGAGAGCATGTGGAGCTCTTGGAGTTAGAGCTGCAGCTCATTAGCCCTGGGCCGTCTCCTCCAGAGGAGGGAACTTAGGGCTACTCTAGACAGGTGCCTCATCCCTACAGCAGATGTCTCTTGGTGCCACTCCTAAGTCAGGGTATGCAACCATGCCTGTGGTATGAAGCTGTGGGCCACTATGCAGTCGGAGACAGAAGAAGATGACAGAAAGACAGGGAAAGGGGAGGAAAGTGGACCTGCGGGGGTCCACTGAGCTGGCTAGCATGGAGACCCTGCCCGGGAGCACTTCCCAGACAGTTCTCCTTCACCGGGCTGCTCTCAGCCTCACCTTCTTTCTGGGCATTTGATGGGCAGGGCCACGGCAGCCTGGGCTCCCTCACTTGCTCCAACTGAGCGGCCCTGCTTGCAGCCCTGCCGGCGTTGGCACGGTGACAGTAGCCAAGTGTGCAAACTTGTGCCATTGTCCCTGGGCCAGGGGGAGCCATGGAGACTAGCTAATATGACACAGGAAAATGTTTGCTGATGGCAATTCTATGGGCTTTGTCCACCTCTTTCTCCATCATGACGACTCGATTTAAGTCCCTAACTGTTTGACTACAAACGCAAGGGGACCGTGCAACGCCACCCTTTTGTCCGGCCGCACTGAATGGGCAATTCAGGCTTTGTGCAGCTCAATTGAGGAAGCAAACATAAAGACAAGATTCCTGAGAGCCTCGGCTCCCTTCCCATGGATATCCCAGCACCCCTCAGCCAGCCCGCCAGGGCTACCTTTCCCCACATCAGTGCACCTCTCAAATCCATCCCAGGGGGACCCTTCAGGAAGGACGGTTGAAAGAGGTGAGAGACACGAGGCCAGAGACAGAGTCAGAGAATGCACACTCAACACTCAAGGGCAGAGGAAAAGCAGCCCACTCCGGCTTACCCCATCCGATTGTCTGTCTGCACTGGAGCATGGCAGCTGGAGACCTGAAGTATCTGGGGAAGGTTGGGTGCCTGTCTCACTGTGCCCAGCCCTCCTTGATCCTGAATACTTTTTGCGCGCACACACACACACACACACACACACACACACACACACACACACCTCAAGAAACCAGGTTACTGAGGTCAAGGGGAGGAGTGGGTATGGAGACTGGAGAAAAGTGGGGCTGAAGGGTAGAAATTTACCGGGAAATGATTGCATTTGGGAGCTGTCTTTTTTTGTGATGGTCCCCATGGTGACAATTTGTGACGGCAAAGAATGTGGGACCGGGGCTCCGCCGCCTGATTGGGATGCTTTGTATCTGGAGAGGCGCTCCTGATTGGCCTGAGGGCCCCCCAGCTCCGGACTTGTCCTCCATTCAGCCCACTCAAGGGCTGTGCACAACTGCTTCTCAGCCTGCACGGAGCTCACTGCACGCCAGCTCGTCAGGCTTGCGGGGGTCTACGGTGGGGAACCTGCCGGCCACGTTGGCGGGGGGCCCTGGCCTTCACCTTCGGTCAGTACGGAGTCCCAAGTGGTTTGGCCTGGCTGGGTGGAGGGCAGGGCGTGAGCGGACTAGAGCCTTGGGGGAGGGGCACAGTACTGTGGGTGGTGGCCGAGGAGGCATGAAATTGCTGCAGATGCTTCTACAGGGGAGTCCCTGCGGCCGGCAGGGATGAGCCTTGAAGGCAGGTCTAGATTAAGTGCTAGACAGAGATCCTGCCTGGCCCTGTGTGAGAGTTGGGGGTGGAGCGTGGGGACTGCGGAGGGGGCGGGGTGGTGGGAGGGGAAGGCCACCACCAAGGAGGGGGAAGGGGGCTTGGCCTTCTTTAGAGGATTTCTTTGGCTTTGAAAATAAAAACTTGAATGGTGAGTCGTGCGCGCTGGCCTTCACGATGTGTGGGAGATGCGACCAACTGGGAATGTAGCCCCAGCAATGCCACTTGTAGCTGGGTGGCTTTGAGCAAGGTGTTTGCAGTTTCTGAGCCTTGACTTCCAGAAGAGGGCAACAGGCCCCAGAAGACTGAATGAGATAGTTGACACCTGTCTCATCTCAGATAGTCAAAAGGTGCTGAATAACGACTCACCAGCCCCATTGTGGATTCTGTTTGGGACAGAAGAATGGAGGATGTGTGCATTGGGTCCTGGTGGCCCTGGGGAAGGCGTAACTGCCCTGGAGAGACTCCTGCTGCCTATTGCATTCATTGTGTTCCCTAGGTCTGCCCTGTGCGCTCCTCCAGAGCCCATGCTCTTCATGGAAAGCCCTGCACAGTTCTCGTGGTGATGGCAGCTGACAGTGACGTGAAGATGCTTCTGAATTTTGTCAACCTGGCGTCCAGTGACATCAAGGCGGCCCTGGACAAGTCCGCACCCTGCCGCCGCTCTGTGGACCATCGCAAGTACCTGCAGAAGCAACTCAAGCGCTTCTCTCAGAAGTACTCGCGGCTCCCTAGGGGCCTGCCTGGCAGGGTGGCAGAGCCCCACCTGCAGAGGGGACCTGAAGAGAGGCCTGGACGGCCACCCCTCCATCCCTGTCCCCAATCCAGCCCCGGTGGGGGTGGGAGCTGCACAGAAAAGGCCCTGGGGACCCCCTTTAGGGAGGAATGCCTTTCTAAGGATCAGGGCTTCCGGGGGCTGAATCCAGAGGCTGCTAGACCCGGCCAGGTTCCCATGAGGAAGAGACAGCTGCCCGCCTCGTTCTGGGAGGAGCCAAGGCCCACTCTCAGCTACCCAATGGGGCTGGAGGTGGGCCTGGCCCCCAGGGAGGCATCTTTGTATGAGAATAAGAAAAACTGCAAGGGTCTGGAGTCCCTGGGGCCCGAGACTGCTCCACTGCCCATGTCCCCAAGGGTACTAGCTGACACGGAACCACTCAAGATGTCTGGGGTATCCTTGGTAGGCAGCCTGGATGCTTGGAGCTACTGCCCTTTCCAGTCCCATGGACAGCCCATCTTCCCGGGTCTCCCAGGGGTCCTGCCTCAGGGCCCAGTACCCAGTCTGGGCCTGTGGAGGAGAAGCCTGGCCTCGCCTGTGGATCTGGCCCACTTCTGCAAGGGTGTGGACACCCCAGGGCCCAAAGTGTACAGACCCGTAGTTCTGAAGCCTATCCCGACTAAGCCAGCCATGCCTCCCCCTATCTTCAATGTCTTTGGCTACCTCTAGCTGAACACCCTCAGCCCTCTCTCTTTTGGCCTCCAGGATGGGGGTCAGTCACTGACAAGCTCTCCGTGTGAGGAGGGAGCTGGGCAGGGGCCTGGCCAGGCTGCCTCAGGGACAAGGCTCCTCAGACAGGTACCTATGCGGAGGGAGCTTGCAGCTTGTGGACCAAGGCACAGGAAAACACGGGAAGTGAAACCCTAGTGTGGCAGCTGCCCATCACACACCTGTTCAGCTGCCATACCCCCCGCCCCCCCGGGGGGGGGGGCGAGGGGGCATCTCGCTTGTTCATTCTGTTCTTTGTAAATATTGAGAAAGTTAAAAAAAATTAAAAATAAAGATTTCTTTTCCAGTTTCCACCTCTCGGGTGTCATGAAGTGGGATGGTCCCGGATGCAGGGTCGGCATAGAGAATAGCTACTACAGGTGGGAGTGGCCTGAGGCTTCTGAGATGCCTGGAGGTGGGTGCTGGGAAACACATCTTGATTCCTAGGAAGAGGTGAGAGGGGATGCGGGAAGGGCTCGGGGGAAGGATGTTCGGTCCAGACATCTGAAGGGAGAGGTGGGCCAAGTCCGGATTCCCATGGTTCATGATGCTCAGGGAGGTAGAGATATAATTTTGGTGTGTCTGACTGTGCCAGAGTGGCACAGTGCTGGTCAGAGAGAAAACCAGGACAAATGGGACGTCAGTTTCACGTGACCAAGACAAGTGGTTTGACCAAGCCGTTCCTTTTAAGCATGAGCAGTGATTATATGTCCACAGTGAACCAAACCAAGCCCAAATTCCAGAGCTCCAGAACCCCAAAGGCACAGTCTTTTGACTGATCCAATCATATTCTGATTTCTCTCAGCCATAGCAATGAAGTGTTATCTGTGGCTCAGCAGAAGTGTGTGCTGGGGGAAGGAACAGGCTTATCCTGATAGCCCCCAGACAGCAAAGCTTCCTGACCAGCACGGGTCTAGCTAGGCATGCTCTAACGAGGATGGGCTACACAGTTTATCAAATTATGCTCTTCACAGCCAAGACTCGTGCTGGGCAAGCCTCTGCTCCCCACACAGGGAAACTCTGTCACGTACGCTGATGTATTCAGTACTGACTGTCTCCCTCATGGCCTGCCTCCGAGATGGTCCTTAGCTAACTGGGCATCCAGGATTAGAGGCCGCACATGGCCCTTCGCCTCTAGCCTACTTTTCCCCCAAGGCCCACCAGAACAGCGAGTCCACCGGAAAGGGGGCAGCTGGCAAAGGAGATGTGAGTGGTGTTCTGGATCTTTCTGCCTAAAGGCACCAGAAGATTTCCGAGTCACAGTTGCTGACATGACACATGTCCTCAGTCATTTTCTGGCATGTGAGAGGGCAGGTCCTTAGGCTATGCTTGGTCTCAGAGATCACTGAGGGTCCAAAAGCAGGTGTGTGCCCTCTTTTACCCCAAAGCACCATCACAGAGACTCTCTGAGCCCACTGCAACAGTTCTCAGCCTCCCCCAGACTGTATAACAGAGCTCAACACCCCAGTCCTGCCAGCTACTACTCAAGATACTTGTCTACACTGAAATGTCCTCACCCCAAAAGTGAGACGGGGCACAGACTTGCTACATGGGCTGTTTATAGATAAGGGTCTGGTCCTCCTGTTACGTGAAGTTGTCTCCTGCACTTAGGCACCTAGAGGTCCTTCCATGCTGGCAGGTTAGAAAGTCATACTTCAAAGCTGCTCACTGCCATGGGTGCCTTGGCTATCCCACCATGACACTCCTAGAGCAGGAGCCATCCTGCAGAGTCACATGTTCTCGGGTGCTGCTGAGCCCCACCCTGCCCAAGTCCTGGTACATCGGTGTTTTCCTGCTGGGGCTTGCCTTCCCCAGCGGTACCTGCAGGTCCATTCCTTTAAAAGCCGAAAGACTTCATTTAAAAGCAGAAACTGGGACCAAAGAGACAGTAGTTAAGAGCACTTACTGCTCTTGCAAAGATCCCAGGTTTGGTTTCCAGCATCCACAGCAGAAGGCTCAGGTGTCTGTAATCTGACACTCTCTGGCCTCCATAGGAAACTGCACGCACATGGTGTTCATGAACTCATAGGATTTCGCACTCACAAATAAATATAATAAATCTTAACCAATAAAGGCAGAAGCCTTTAATGCAGTGGCTCTCAACCTCCCTACCGCTGTGACCCTTTAATACAGCCCTCATGTTGTAGTAACCCTCATCCATGAAATTATTTTTGTTGCTACTTCATAACTGTTAATTTTGCTAGTTATCAATCGCAATGTAAGTATCTGTGTTTTCTGATGGTCTCGGGAAACCCCTGTGAAAGAGTCATTCTACCCCTCCCCCAAAGGGGTTGAGAACCACTGCGTTAATGAAACATGACCCAACAGAAGCCCAGGAAACCAGTCCCTCATATGGGAAGTGGCTGGGGGGAGCACATCTGGGGAGGTTTGATGTTGGAGAGAGGACAGCAGCCTTAGCCGCAGCAGCAGATTAAACCCCTAACCAAAAACCAAGATGGGAGCTGAGACTGTAACACAGGGTTTGGTAGAGTGGCTACCTTGCACAAAGCCCCGGGCTTGGTTTCCACCATTGCAAAATAAATTAATAGCAGGGAGAGGGGAAAGAAAAGAAGAAAAATATCAATTTGTATTGGTCTGGCTCCAAGTAAAACCCAAAGGCAGTTGAGGTACCACATTTGTTGGTAGAGGAGACCAGCAGTCTCCTGTTGTTACCACCACGGCATTCCCCAAGACACTGTTACTATGTGGCATCTCTAAGGTGGGCACCCTTCCTGGGCTTGGTGACACAATGAAGTCTAGCATTAGCCCCGGCACTGACCAGTCAGCACTGGTCCATTGGGGCATGCCACAGGCCAGACTCAGCATCTGGCCTGTGAGCACACAAAGGCGGGAACACTCAAAGTGGAATTTGGTGCTCTCCAGGCCTGGGTGTCTGACACCAGATAGATGGTGACTACCAACTGTGGTAGCTGAACTCCACTCCAGTCCCTCTGCCTAAAGATTCCCTGAGCAGCCACCTGGCCCAACACCTGTGTTTCTCAGATGGGAGGACATGTAGCTGCTGTCTGGTAGGACTCTAGATCGAATGGGGGCCCTTGGAGTGTCATAGCCCATCCACCTGTCTGTATCCCAAACAGCTCACAGGCCAATGACCATAGACCAATGCCTTAGCTCAGACCCTGCATCCCTTCTGACTGCTTTGCTTCCTGGTTAAATGTAAGCAGGGAGTCTTGAGCTGAACCACACTTAGCAGCCTTCTCTGTGCCTTCAAGGGTAAGCATCCCCAGGAGAGATGATGCAAGCTTCCCTCCAGACTTCCTCCAACAAAACATGGAGGGACATCGGCCAAGCACAAAGCTGGAACGAACCCCGCAGGGACTTTGCCGTGTATGCTCAGGCAAGCTCCTTCCTCCCCTCTATCTCATCAGGACCTTGAAGGCATGGACATGGTGCTGCTTAGCCCTTCTGAGCCTAGAAGTCTTATAAACATTAGAATCTACTTGTGAAAACCAGGGATGCCATAGGCAGCAAGGCCATCAGGAACCATCCAGCCCACTATACAGATAAAGAAACTGAGTCCCAGAAGAGAAAGCTGGAGCTGGTCTGAGGCATCATGCCTCTACCAGTCCAGCTGCTTACATTCTGAAAGATCAGAAGCGACCACTGGAGAAAGAGGCTAGGCTAGGCTAGGCCAGGCTAGGCTAGGCCAGGCTAGGTCAGGCTAGGCTAGGCCAGGCTAGGTCAGGCTAGGCTAGGCCAGGCTAGGTCAGGCTAGACCAAGCTAGGCTAGGCTAGGTGCAGGTTTTCAGCAAGGGAGCCCTGCTCTGTTGGTGCTGAAGATCAACTTGGACGGGGAGACAGTTTCACTGCCATGCAGGGAGAACACTGAAGAACTTCCATGATAAACAGTGTGTGCGGGTCTCAGCTTCTGGGTCCCAAAGGCCCTGGAACAGGGGTGATGACAGTGCTGGGCCTCAGTGCTCACCCACACCACCTGCAAACAGGACGCCTTGCTTGTCTCATAGGAACATGGTAGCCAGGGATTCTGTACTTGTCCTAACCACCACCAGCTCTGGGTTGCCTTTCTTATTATGTTAACTTCTATAGCAAGAGTGAGGAAGAGGGTCATGAAGGGTGGAAGACAACCCAGGTATCAAAGTGACTCCCCCCACCCCCCCAGCTAGTGATGAAGCGCTGGTTTCAATGGCGATTGAACCAGTTTGAACCAGTAGAAGAAACCAACTTCCTCTCTCCTGGTCTACGAAGGACACACCCTCAGGATTCTTTCAGAGCTCAAACGAGGTGACACATTCAGGGGTCTGCATGTCCTGTGCCTACTACCCACCTAACCCCTGTTCTTTCCAGGAGCAGAGCTGAGAACCTCAAGTCCAGAGCATCTGAAGCCCAGGAATCACAGGGCAGAAATTCTGTATACAACGTTTATTGTGCTCAGTGAAATAAAATACTTGGGCTGGGCGTCTCCCTCGCAGCCTGAAAGCTGAGGGTCCAGTGAGGGATTCCTACAAGTTCTCCAGCTTAAGGCCAGGATTCCTGCCTGGGCCACCTTGCCCAGACCAGCTCTCCCCTGGCCCCAGGTTGAAGGTCTCTGGCTATGGCCAGAAGCAGAGCGGGTCTGCGATCCGCTGACAGTGTGAAAGCAGAGGTTCCACGTCCACTCCCCACATCAGGTTCTCACTTTGGGTGAAGCTCCAGCAAAGAACCAGCAAGGTCACACCTGTTCTGACCCCAGGGGGTCCTGGATGCAGGCCACCTGGGGCGTCCCGGAAACAGTCTGAAGGCCACATCTCCTCTCCAGGCTGGTTACTGTGTATTCTCATATTTCAGGTATCTGATTAGCCTGCCGGGAAGCGGCAGTGTGTCCAGGAGTTTTATCCGGTATTTTCCTATGGCCTTCCGAACCCGCAGCCGGCAGAGGTGAGCCAGAGGTCTCGGAGGTTCTAGGAAGAGGAGAAATAGGAGACACACACTGATCATAGGGGTGCTCGCTGCTCAGTCCCCAAAACTGGGCCTGGCAGAGTGCCTTCTTTATACCTTCAACCTGCATGGATTTGCACAGCCCAGAGGTAATCAGGGTAAAAGCCCACACCCACTTCTTCCCAGGCTCCTGCTGTCACTGGGAAGCCAGATGAAGTGGGCAGAGCCTGGCAGTAGGGCTGGAGAACTCCCTTGAAGGCTCTAGACTGCCACTTGGTTGCTCCCGGATGCCCCTGGAATAGCTTATGCTATGGTGTTTGCTCAGTCAGGAGGTAAACAGAGGCAGAAGGGGGCATTTGGTATTAGGGTAATTTATTTGGGCACAGGAAGTAGTTTGTCAAACTAAAACATGCCATTCATTTATGCATCCATCCATCCATCCATCCATCCATCTTAACATCCATCCATCTATCCATCCATCTATCCATCCATCCATCCATCCATCCATCCATCCATCCATCCATCCAACAAGCACATGCTGGACCACAGATGCAGAGGTGCCTTCTGGAGGATGTAGAGAGGAGCCATGAGCAATGTTCCTGGTGAGGGATGGAGGCCAATTCGTTCCCAGTGAGGAAGATGGCAAGTGCCTGCCTAACTTAAGAGGTCATGGCAAGGAAGTGAGAGGAAGGCAAAGGAGAATGGAGAGCAGAGGAGACCACACCCCAATCGCACATCCACAGGACAGCAGAGGAGGTGGCACCCCCATAACTCTGGTGTTTCTGACCAACAGCTGGTGCTCCTGCCACTCAGGCAGGAGTCCTCAGCCTCACTCCAGGAAGGCCCTTTACTGGGGAGAGGGAAGTAAAGGCCACTGGTATGCAGCACAAGACACAGAGAGCCCAGGGACCGGCTAATCTGCTCTCTCATCTTCAGAGCACCTAGTACAGGGAGCTGGCCAGGAAAAAAAGTGGCTTTAAAGCACTGGGTTCTCAGCCTGTGGGCCACTTGATTCCTAACAGTGGCAACATCAAAGCTATAAAGTAGCAATAAAACTAATGTTATGGCTTGGGGCCACCACAACATGAGGAACTGTGTTAAAGGGTTGCACCATTAGGAAGGCTGAGAACTTTTGCTTTAAAGTAATCAAGGCAGGCTTCCGAATGGTGTGTCTATCATCTGTTCACAAGTACTTACTATAGTTCTCTGTCCTTGGGGTGGAGTCTAGTTGTGAGAGATGAGCCCTTTCTAAGGAAAGCAGGAGCAAAGACAGAACTGGTGGGGCCCATATCTGGGCATGGACCGCTCTACCCTCTAGTGGCCAGGGACCATGGTAGCAGCAGCAGCCAACGACTGATTACTTAGTGAAGGGCATAGCAGTGCCTGAGTGGTGGTAGATAGATGACAGATGACCCCTGCTGCTGCCCACTGACTTTGTCACAGGCATCAACTGAGAATTGTTCACCCAGATCTGTGCCAGGGGAAGATCTTGTAGCAGTTAGGGCTCAAGGAGGAATTGGGTACATGGGGTCAAGGACCTACAGGGGACAAGGATGGAAGCGGCCTTGGTGGCATGGTAATAACTCACTGCAGGCCATTCTTTGTGTGACCTGCCTGACAGACAAACGACCAGGGTCTAGCCTGTTAGCCCAAGCTAGCCAGGCGTCACCGTCTGAGTGCTGGAAGGGTTTGGGCAGTGAGCCTGCCTTCTTCCTCTGTTCAGGGGTGACAGGCCATCATCACAGGCACCACGAGTGCCCCTACGAATGCTGCCCAAGGCTTGGGCTGCTCCAGGCGAGCTGCCAAATCTGGTGGGGATGCAGACTCCAGATCTGCAAGGCACTGTGGAGACAGGAGCTGTCCTCTGGGTGAGATCTGGGTGTTTCAGGAACACTCTTCAGCTGTAAATACCCTAGGTCACCATTCACTCCTCTGCCTGCCCTTCCGCCCCACGTTGTCAGACCTGGGTGGGTACCTAGCCTGCGACCACCTAGCTATGCGACTCTGGCCCAGATCCGGGCACAGCCTGCGCCGGTATATGGGTCACACTGCCTGAGGTCTAAGTCTCTGCAGGGCAGAAGATTCGCTGGTAGCAGCAGCCACAGCCCTACCTGCCTTCTCCTTGATGACAGCCCAGTCCTCAAAGCTGTCGATGTGCTCCTTCAGCCGGGAGCACAGCTGCACGTTGCCCACATAGTCCAGGAGGACATCGATGATGGGTCCCGCCCAGCGGCTCACTTCCGGGGCCGACAGGAACTCACAGAACTGGAATAGGAGCACACCACTCTTTCAGGTGAGGTTTGGGGCAGGTGTCTAAGAATGGAAAGGTTCCCTTCTACAAGCCCCTCCCCTCAGCGCGAGCCCCACCCCTCTGGGCACTGGCATCTACTACCTGACATGCAAGACAGACAAGCTGGGCTGGCCCCATCACTTCTCTGAGCCTCGATTCCCTTGTCTATAAATTGGGCCTATGGCATCCACTCCAAGGAAATTTTTAGGACCGTAAACTGCTTTGTATGCAGTGTATGCAACCGTGCGCGCTGGTTGACCACGAGAATGACTTTTACCAGCAAAGTGTTTCTAGTTTCTAGCTTCATCTACATTTTAAATGCTGACTTATTTTAAAGCTGAAGATAAACTACGGCATCGTTCAGTGTTCTGTGACTGATCCAATTCCTGGTCCTTTCTTATACTTTATTTTATTTGAGTCATTTTATTTTTAAGTTATCTGTATACATATTGTGTGGCTGTATGCATGTGGGTGCCCCCACAGGCCAAGGGCAGGGAATTACGTTCGAGCTGGAGTCACAGGTAATTACGAGCCAACCCTGGTGTTGAGAACCCCAAACCAGGTCTCTGTGATAGAAATACATGTTCTTCACTGCCGAGCTATCTCTTCTGGTTCTCTTTTGCTTTTTTATTTTAAGACAGGTTCTCACTAAGTTGTTAAAGATGACCTTTATCATAGCCTGGGCTGGCCTCAAACTTGCAAGCCTTTTGACTCAGTCTCTCGGGTCCTAGGGTTACTACAGGCCTATATCACATCCCTAGTTGTCCTGTGTCCTAGGAGCCTCCCCGGTCTGCTCTGCTCTCCCCTTCCTGTTCACTGAAGATCTGACACAGGCGACTGGCTGGCCCTGAAGTTTTGCAGAGTTCCCTCCTCTCCAGACAATCTCTTACCCCATCGTGGCTTCTCTTAAGGGGTCCAAATCAAAATGAGAACTGCATCATTGGCATGAGCCATGGTGTCTGCTGCTGATGAAGGTGCTAGCCACGGGTTCATTCTCCACCAGCCAACACGCCCTCCTAGGCCATAACCACTCTCCCAACTTGCTTCTGATGTGTGGTTATCACCCTACCTTATCTTCCCTGAAACCCTCCTGTACCCTCCCTGCATGCACCTGCACCACGCTAGGTGCCTTGTCGTCCACGGGTGCGTCGTGGAAGCGGCCAGGTCGCGGGGCGGGTGGGTGCGGCCCGTTGCCGTACAGGCAGGAGAAGCAGGGCTCGCCATCGCAGCCGAGGTCCATAAGGAACTTGAGTAACGACAGGCACTTCATGGCAAACATGATGGTGGCTGGAAAGGCGGTGGGGTGAGTGGCGATGTAGGCGTCGATGTTGGCGCCATGGTCCAACAGCAGCTGCATGGTGCGCAGGCAGCCGTGGCGGATGGCCACGAGCAGAGGGCTGATGACATCGCGGTTGGGGTCCGCGCCCGCCAGCAGCAACAGCTCGGTGGCGTACACATTGTTGTTGACCACAGCGAAGTAGAGCGCAGAACTGCGGCGGTCCTCGTAGAGGCGGGCGCGCTCGGGAGCCAGAGGTGCGTTCACGTCGAAGCGCGCGGCCAGCAGCGCCTCCAGCACCGCGTCGTGGTTGCGCTCGGCCGCTAGGTGCAGCGGGCTGATGCCGCTACGGCGCACGCGCGTGCGGCTGGTCACAGGCAGCAGCATCTGCACTATTCTGTAAGAGGACGAGCAGGAGCAGGTCAGTACAGGATACGGGGCGCATGGGCACGACACGGCCAGCAGAGGGCGCCCAGGGGCCTGTCATGCTTAGCAGGAACCGGTTGGAACTGGCTGGTGAGTTCTGAAAAACCTCAGCCAGGTGGATTGTGGTTTCAAGCATCTCGCATGGACTCACCCCAGCGTAAATAAAGGATGCTTGGAGAGAGAGAGAGAGATGGCTCGGAGGTCAAGAGCTCTGGATGATCTTCCAGAGGACCCAGTTTGATTCCCAGCACCTACAGGGAGGCTCACAACAGCCAGAATTTGTAACTCGGGTTCCAGAGGATCTGAAGTCCTCTTCTGGCAACCACCCGCACCAAGCATACCCGTGGTGCACGGACATACACGCAGACAAAATACTGATCCACTAATCATAAAGATTTCTGCTCTCAGTAATCGGAGAACGTGGCAGGAAGCCCCTCACACTCAGTGAAGGGCCACTCCGCTCTCTGCAGGAGGTAGCAGACAGAGCAGGGAACTGAAATCTGGTACCAAACCTTGCCCGGTTAGGGAAGAAAACACTGGGGGGTTGGATTTGTTGCTATGAGAGCCCATAAAGGAAGTCTGGCTACCCCTACTCTGCAGATGAGAACAACTGAGGCTTGGAAAGGTTAGGGGCTCGCTGGGAGGGGTACTCTGGCCTGAATTGTTTTTTCTCCCTATCTTGTTGCTCTGGCATCTGGTGGGACATCTAGGCATGGTGAGGGGAGGGAAGAGGAAACGTCTCAACCACTCTTGCCCCAGACCCATTCTTCTACTGTGCCTTCTTCTCTCCTCTCCTACAAGATGCAGGGTTTTGTTTTGTTTTGTTTTGTTTTGTTTTGTTTTCCTGAGTGTGTAAAGCCAGATTCTCCAGCCCCTCTGCCCAGTTTTGACACGGAGGGCCCAGCCAACCACCACCGGCCTGACTGTGGGACTGGGCCCTGCTCTCAGCACTTCGCCTATCAACCTTCCTAGTTCTCCAAGTGACTCTTTGAGATTGCATTTGCATGACAGATGAGGAAACCCACTCAGGAAAGGTGCAGGACTCCCCAAGGACACACAGCCAGGAAGTGGGAACACCCAGATTTGAGTCCAGATTGCCAGATTCCTCTGGGCACACTCTTAACTACTCTCCTACTTCTGCTGTGGCAATCAGGGTGACAGCTGATGGGTCATGGGGTTTTGCAATTTTCACAGTGTGTCAACTTGCCTGGCCCATTTTGCCCTCGATGTATCCCCATGGCCTACCCAGAGCACGCTCTGTCTATCTTTTTAACAGACATGGCTCAAAAAAAAAAAAAAAAACCAGTGACAAATCAGAGGTCGTAGAATAGCTCCAGGGGTTTGACCCCAGGACCCCTCATCTCAGCTCTTGACCCCAGGACTCCTCATCTTGGCTCTCGTTCCCTGGATCCCTGCTGCCTTCCAGAACAAGCGCTCAGCTCACTCTGTTGACTTCAGGCCCTAATCCATCTAAGCCCTGCTGACAGGTGACCTCACAGGCTCCTATGGAGCTCTCAGGAGGAGGAGGCCATGTCGAGGAAGGAGGAGGGGGAAGCAGGTGCTACCACCAGCCCGGTTCCCTTCTCTCTTGATTCCTGGCACTCTTCTTGCCTCTGACTTCCTGGAACCAGGAGGCCATCGACCTCCTGCTGGAATCTCTCCGGGGACAACATTATTGCATTCAGCGATGCTGAGCTTGGCTAAGATCTGCCTCTGAAACCTCCAAAGGAAATTCACACACCCAGGGGAGCTAATTGCCTCCTAATTTCTATTTGTGCAGGCTCGAGGGGCTTGACCTCCTCTTCAGAGGTGCTGGTCAAAGGCAGGGCTGGGGCCCCTGGACCACCGCCATGACCAACAAATGCAGGGTAACATCCGTGACACGCTTGAGCACAAGAAAGAACAGGGACATGGGGTGGGCTGGGCTGGGCCGCTGCCCATGGGCTGGGATCTCTGCAGGCCCCAGCTGGTCTCCAGTGATTCCTTGGCCAGGCCATAGAAAGGGGCAGAAATGTGGGAATCTGACATCTCTGCCCCCAAGTCCCAGAAGCATAAAGTCAGCGACTTAGTGAGTCATTGGGCCGTTGCATACTACTTCTCTAGGATTTAGTCATCAAGGGTCAGTGTGCCCGTGATGCCCATCTCTGACAGACATAGGGACAGTGCTGCCATTTTATAGAGGGTGAAACAGAGACCCAGGGGTGGAGCAGAGAAGCAACTGGCTCTGAAGAAAGACAGGAGACAAGCCAGGGCAGAGTGGAGACACTGGGTACCCAGGGCCAGGCCTTTTCAAGGTGTCACATCTCTTTCTCATTACTTCTTTTTCCTTTTATCTGTTTTTGAGACATGACCTCTTATGGCCCTGCCTGGCTTGGGTGTTGCTGCCTTGACTTAACTGAGCCTGGCAACAGTGAGTAGACAGGCATTCAAGCTAGCTGTCCTTAGTATGGGGACACGGGGGATCCTGAGGGATAGCACAAGCAATGAGGAAGCATCAGACCTCAGCATCACCTGGACCTGATGACAGCAGCTGAACGCTGGGCCGTCTCGAGTATGCCACTAACCACTCTGAAACACACGCACCAGAGGTTACACTGAGGCATACTAGTGACAGTGACAATGACATATCACCAAGCACTGTCTGTATGCCAGGCGTCCTTTAAAGTGCTCTTCACAGTCACCCTTTAATTCAAAAGTGACCCCACAATCTGAGCCTCTTGCTTCATGTATTCTTCATACATCCCAGCGAGGGGGAACTTGCACCACGTGGCAAAACAGAACCCTGCCGTCTCTTTTGCCAAGCCTGGTTTTGAGGCTAACACCTCCCACTTTTGTTGGATCGGCACACAGTAGGCTGTTAGAAGGCAGTTAGAAGTCTGCGTCCTAAGCATTGACAGCAGGCCCTGTCCTGCTGCACCAAGCTAGAGGAGACCTTAGTCAACAGGTCATGGTGGCCTGACCCTTGGCCAATAGAGAGGTGCTAAGTTCCTGGAACTCATTCAAGCCCCATGTGGAAATCCTGGCACCCCGCCCCAGGCCAGCCCAGTGCCATTATCTAAGGTGGGGCCTGAATCCGGGCTGTACAGCCAAGGTCAGGAGCCCCTGCCTTCAAGGGTCCTTGGCCAAATTCTTTTCCTGCTCACAGGGTCTTTGGAAATCTACCTGCTCTGCTATAAGACACTGGAAATGGATGACAGTAAATGTGCCTAAGGAATGGGGATGCTAGGTTCCTCTATCAGCCATGCCCCAACACACCCCACCCAGTGTGCTGAAGAGCAGGCACATCTGGCAAATGGCCTCAGGCTCCAGGCGTTTTGCTCCGGGCCAGGGGTAGGCAGGGTGTTTTGGCAGGTGGCTGAATGCCTATGGAATGTCACATCAAATCCCTTCTCAGCCTGTGGGAGGCCAGCATGGGGAGGGCCTCTGATGCCACATGCCCAGGGTGTGAGCAGAGAACAGTGGCCCAGCCAGGTGGCAGGGGCTGCTGGGAATCCAACTTTAACCCTTCGCTGGGAAACCCTCAGGAAAGCAGTTGTATGCATGTACAGGAAGGTCTGGGGCTCTGGGGGACAGTGTAGGAACCTTTGGGGCCTTTGGTTCATTTTCAGTGGCTATTTCTCTTCCCCTATCCATCCCCTGCCTCACTGACAGTGCCAAACATAATCTGTTCTCTTTCTTCTGAGAGTCTGAGAAGTTAGAGCACCCCCCAGTGTGGCACCCAGGGCACACGGCATGGCTTTTCTAGTAACTGTGAATTACTGTCTCACTATACCACTGTGGTGAATGTTTCCTTTGAAAACGATTTTAAGGAAAAGGATATTTTAAAACTAGTGAAAGTTGTCTAAAATCAAAAGAAAGCTTGCCAGGGTCTGTGACTGGGAACTGCCCTACCAGTAGAGGATATCCTAGGCATGGGGATGGTCCCACTGAGGCACGAGGCTCTTAGCTACCTGGTCAGTTTCTTCTTCTATAAAAGGGGCTGTCCCACAGCTCGGCAGTGAGTCCACACTTTAGAAATGACCAGTGTCCATCTGCAAGGACAACCAGCATCCCCCTGACCACCCCACCCAATCACCCTTTCCCACCCACAGTGTATAGGTGCTAAATTCCTAGCAATTGGCTCTCAGATGAGTGGGGTGTTGGAGGTGCCAGAGAAAAGCTCACTCCATGGTGTACAAGCTCCCACCATGGTCAGTGTTGTGCTACATGTGAGTGAACATGTTCCTGGGGGGCGGGGCTGCAGTGGACACATGAGCCCAGACAGGCAGCCTCCAGTGCGCTCTGCTCCAGCCCTTGCCAGGTCCCTTCTACGGGGGCCAGCATGGAGCTTAGGTCTGGATGATCTTTCATCACATCATGAATGCGTGTGGACTGTTCATCTCTGTGTTTGTGGGGGGAGAGATTTCCCTCCCACAGACTGCTTCTGGAGAAGTTGAGCTTCTCCCACCCGAGCATGATGTTTAGGGAGGTACCCGGTGACTGGTCCCTGTCCGTTGCTGTGAGCATCCTCAGCAAACAGCTAGCTGACCTGCAGGTTATCTCTGCATCCTCCCACCCCACCGAAAAACAAACCAAACCAAACAAGCAAACAAAGAAAGAGTCCTCTCAGGGGCCATGGAGATCAAGTGCCCTGCCCCGCCCCTGCCCTCCTTAGGCATCCCCGGAGAGCTGTGCTATACACAGTAAGGGCTATGGACTGACCTATAGTTGCCCTTCTTGGAGGCAACATGCAGGGGGAGCAGGCCGTCCTTGTTGGCTTTGTTAGCATCGGCGCCCTGAGAGAGAAGAAACTCTACCACGTCTTCATGCTCATTCTTGCTGGCCTCGTAGAGGGCTGATGCACTGTCACTGGCCTGCGTGTTGATGTCTGCACCTGGAGAGGGAGAAGCAAGCAGAGCCATGAACGATCAGTGGTTCTGCCATAATTTAGTGCCACTGTGTGGTGAGCACCTCCAAGCTAACCACTGGGTGAGTAGGCTGGGCCATGCCTACTGCCTGAATCCAGGAGGACCCATCAGACGTCAGAGCTAAGGTAAGTTCCTTGTCACAAAACCTCGTCTACCCTGTTTCTCTGAATCCATATGGAGTCCTGAGAGGCCAAGTTTTTCATCACAGACCAGGACACAGGACATGAGAGGACTCAGGATAACCCACTCATAGATGTGAAGCTACACTTGAATGTATGGTCGGAAGATGTATTCTAGACTAGGCTTTCAGCCCTCACTACGGGCCCTAGGCTGTGTGCCCTGGCAGCAGCAGCAGCTCCAGCTAGGTACAAAGCTCCTTAAAGGAAATCCTACTGACTGTTAGTTGGATTTGGGGTTGATGGTTGTGGTTGGTTGTGGTTGGTTGGTTGGTTGGTTGGTTGGTTGGTCTGAGGCATCATCTTATGTAGCCCAGGCTCGCCTTGAATTCCATATGTAGCCAAGGATGGCCTTGAACTTTTGAACCTCCTGCCTCTAACTCTAGAGTGCTGGAGATTGGACCCAAAGCTTTGTATAGGATAAGCAAGCACTACCAACTGAGCCACAACCCCAGTCCTGGGCTTGTTTTGTTCTCCATCTGAAATAGGAAAGAACTGGCTTCTGCTATCTTCTTAAGGAACCATGGAGGGACTGGAGAAATGGCTAACTGGTGAGGACCATGTACACATCTTACAGAGGACACGGGCTTCAGTTCCCAGTACCCACAGTGGCTCACAACTACCTGTAACTCCAGCTCCAGGAGATCTGATATCTGTGGGTAGTTATACATCACACACACACACACACACACACACACAAACACCCATACACACACACACACACACACACACACTTTAAAAAAATCATGAAAATAAATTTAAAAAAGAAACTAAACACTGAGCCATGCTTGTAGGAAGGGGGCTGAAGCCTGGTAGCAGCTTCCTGCCATCATCTTATCTTTTACATCTTCTGCATCTCTTGGAGTGAGAGAGCAAACCGGTGTGCACATGATTTCTCTGTAGGCTCCACACTGTAGACGAAGATTAGCTGAGATAGCTCAGTAAAGGCTGAGATCAAAGGCTTGTGTCAGCCACAGCTCCTCTGTCAGAGCCATCTGCTCCTCTCACCCTTTCCGATGACTTCATTTTCAGCAGCGGAGGACTTGTCCTGGCCTTCTGAGAAGAGCACCAGGCCTTGAGGGCTCATCAGGACCATGAAAGTTTCTGTACCATGACTCCCAAGCTCTGGGGCCTTAGACAGCTTTTAGAAGCCTCAGTTTACCTGCTTGTTAGTCAAGAGTCATAGTCCTGCCCTCTCCTGTTTAGGGTGAGGTGTAAATAACATAACAGAAACATAGCACCAGCCTCAGAAGCCACTGCTGTCTAGACAGAGCTCAGGGCAGAGACTGTCCCTTCCCTCAGAGGAACAGTATAGGGACACCTTTAACAAGCCCCTGGGCCTCATGCTTAGGCTCCCCCGCAGGCCTAGGCTTGAGCAAAGCAGCCTGCTCACATAAGGAAAATATTTGTATAGGAACTGGCTTTAACTCCCCATGAAGGGAGCAGTCCCTGCCTCAATATCGGCAGGGAAGAGGGCGACTGCCTGGAGAGGAGGTCCCCCTCACCCACTGCACCCTTGCCCTCAGCACAGCTTGCTGGCCTGGGCTCCAGGACTCCACTGAGTTGTCAGAGTGTTCATTGCAGTCATCCCTGGCTAAGAGCCTTAGTCAGGCCCAGGGTCCATCTCCTAGGCTGAGAGGCAGACACAGGTCAGATCCAGGCTCTTACAGTGAGCAATCACTTAACCTGTCTGAGCCTCGATCCCCTCAAGTATACAGTGGGGTTAGGATGGGTCCCCTGGGCCACACTCTACCTATCTGTCATAGGTCCATGCTTAGCAGGAGGCCTGACACACAGTAGGTCCTCACTGGTTTGTTGCAGCACAGCCCCAACACTTCTGCATAGTCTCGGCCTCTCCAGTTCTCCAGACAGAACTTCCTTCCATTGAGAGGGAAAGACAATCGCAGGAGAGCTTGGAGTGGGTTGTCAAAATACTCAGTTTTTATTCATGTTTTTGAGGTCTTTGCTACTGCAACATCATGGTGCAAGCAGTATGGTTTTAGTTTCTCCTGTTACGGTTTTTTTTGTTTTTGATTTTGTTTTGTTGTTGTTGTTTTTCTTTTTCTTTTTTTTGGGGGGGGGGGGGGAAACTAGGGCAGAGACCTGGGTTCAAATCCCATTTGTATCAATAACCTACTGTGTGATCTTGGACAAATCACTTTCCCACCCTGGTCCTTCCTTGGTTTTTATCACCTGCAAAACAAGGATGTGATCTCCATCTGAGGTCTTTCTGTCCCAGCAGTGTGATGTGTAGTGGTTTGGGCATCAAGAGTCCAAGAATCTAGATAGCTCTACAGCTAATTCCGTAGCTAAGTCACTTCCCCTTTGCAGGCCTCAGATTCCTCTTTTGTGAAAGGAGGATGTTGAGCTCGATCTGAGATAGTAAGACAGGAAGCACCTAGCAGCATCTCTCCATAGCTCTACAGAACCTAAACCTGGCCTAAGAGTCCTCCACACAGCCCTGTGGGGCTCTGGATCAGAGGATGCCACAAGATGACCCCAGTGCAACTTCCCCTCCCAGCTGACCTCTGAGGTCTTTGGTAGCTGTTCTGTGTGGCCACTCACCATGCTTGGCCAGGAACCTCAGGGCCTCCAGCTGCCCACTCTGGGCAGCCACAAACAAAGGGGTGATGCTGTAGACATTCTTGGCCTCCACCTTGGCCCCGCCACTCACTAGGATCTCCATGACCTCCAGGTCATTGCGGGAGACAGACTCGTGCAGTGCGGTCCAGCCCCTGTTACAGCGGTGGTTGGCGTCTGCGTTGTATCGCACCAATATCCTCACCGCCTCCGCGTTCTTGCGCTCACAGGCTGGACCCAGGAGAAGTAAGACAGTCAGTGTAGCCCTGAAGGTTTGACACATCCTTCCAACTACCCTTGAAGAACGCAACGTCAGTGCCTACGTCTGTAAATGAGGTGGGTGGAACACAGAGATGGCAAGCGTCTTACTCAGAGTCACTCAGAGACTAAGTGTCAGTACTGGGATCCAAACCCAGGAAGTCATGCCCCCTAGAATGCTATCTACAGAGCAAAGGCTGCTCATTTAGCTTGGCTTTATCTTCTGAGTACAACCCATCTTTCTCAGCCTCCTCAAACCTCCTCTTCAACTTCCTCTGTCAAAAGACCCCAAATGTGCCCTTGGCTCTGGCCCATAGTTCTCACTAGGGAGCTATAGAGGGTGTTGGAGTCACCAAGGAATGTGAGCCGATTAATGGCTTTTGAAGCCTCCCTGGAGAGGGGACAGCAAGCAGGGGAAACAGCTGCCTATGGTGTTTCAAGGGGTTTCTCTCCCCACCTCATGAGCGCTAGTCTTCTCTCTGTGAACCACACAGCAAAGCCTTCCTAGAGGAGGCTCCAGGGAGGGTCCACAGGAGGCCAAATCCAGGAGCCAGGAGCTGGGGGCTTCGGTACCTAATAGGTCCAACCAAGGCCAAGCCACCAAGCTGGTATTTGGCATGCTTCCTACAGCTCTCTTTGGGACAGCTGAGGTCTCAGGTAACAGCTAAGGGCCCCATAGAAGACACATCCATGTTGCGTTCAGGTGCCTGCAGAATATTATATGTGCTGGATGCCAAATCACAGATGTGCCTTTGGTCCTTACGTCTGAAATGAGAACCCTAGTGCTGAGCTGGCCAGGAGGCTTTTGCTTACATAAACATGGCAGAGGTACACACCCCTTCTCCTACCCTCTGGCTTTTGCCCATGCTGTTGCAGAAGCTTAGCCAGCTGGTAAATCCCTTCCTGTTGGGGTTCAGCCCAGACATCCCTCTGTGAGCACCCCCTCCACACATTCCCACCCAGCCCCTCACCAAACCCTGCATGCTTGTAGTCTGAGTGTGTTCCCATGCTTGATGTAAGCCACAGACATATATGCCCCATCTTTTCAACTAAGGCTCCAGTGACACCCCCTCCCCACCACCCTAGCATGTTGACCTGTGGAAAATGTTGGGTGATCCCATGTGTAAACACAAGATCTAATTAGCATGCATCATGCATTTTGGAGGGGTTCTACCCTCTGCAAAGGGGACCCCTCAGAGCTGGGAATTCATGGGAGCAGTCTGAAAGCTGCCCACTTTACTTCTGGACTTCCTGGCCCATGGGAAGCCCAGCCTAGGGACTCACCTTTGTAAAGTGGAGTCTCCCTGGATTTGTTAGAGATGTCAGGCTCTGCCCCCGCCTGGAGCAGCGACAGGAGGCAATCCAGGTGTTCTCTGCATGTGGCCAGGTATAATGCTGTCTCTTCCTGCAGTGTGCGTTGGTCAATGGTCCCTGGGTAGGCTGGGGAGGAGACCAGAAAATCTGTGATGGAAGGTACCACTCTACCAAGGCACGTGTTCTGACTTCCTCGCAGTTCTAAGGATGGGTATGGAACTGCTTCCTCTGAATTCTGTTAAGCCCAGACTATCTTCATTTCGTCCCCTATAACCTGCTTGGGTTCTTGGCAATAGGAATGCAACTAGATGCCACTTCCTCTGGGAAGCCTTCCCAGGTTGAGCCCCCAGATCTAAAGTGTCTGTTTTTCCTTTGCCCTCTTAGTCACTGCTAGAATGGCTATATCTCATTTGACTTTTCCTGCAGGTGTGCTTGGTGGGAGTTGGGACCATTCAATGGCCAGAGCAGCACCTGCCTCTTGGTATTATTAATCCTAATCTGGCCTAATAGAAAGATGGAATTCAGAGATGAGACAGAACCAGCCCAGGGTCCCACAGTTGGTGGGAACAGCTTTGGCAGTGCACAGGCACAGTTGTGCCTGAGCCTTTCCACACCAAATCAGCCCCTGGAACATTCTGGAACAAACTAGCAGTGGCTGTCCCAGAATTTAGTTCTTCCCTCGTTCTTTTTCTAGGAATTAGGTTCTGCCGGCTGAAAGGCATGGAGAGACAGCAACAAGAGGCAGGGGCAGGAACAGGGAGAGGCCTGTCCACCCCACCCCTACCCCGAACCCAATTCTCCACACCACTCCACCCACCCCCGCCGCAACACAGTGATTTTAACTGTGTTTGTGGCGACCATTACATGGCCTGCCCTCTTCACCAAGGGAGAGAGCCCTGTACCCTGCTGGCCCTTCAGAGATGGTCCTCACCTTGCTGCAGGACTTTCAGGCAGCCCAGCTGGCCATAGTAGGCAGCCTCGTGGAGCGGCAGCCAGCCCTCCTTGTTGGGCTCTGCAAGATTCTTCCCATCCTGGATCATGATCTTCAAGGCCTCTTCATCCCCTTCCTTGATGGCCTTCAGCACGGGGTCCATAGCCCTGTGAGAGCAAGCAGCAGCCAGTTCTCAGCTGCGTGCAGAGGCAGGGCCGGGTGGCCTGGGTCCTGCTGGAGGGCAGGAGCCAGTGTCTGCTCTGAGGTCTCTCCTTCTTCGTATTCAGCTTGTTCTGGGCCTAATGCTTGTGCCCTCTAGCTCACTGGATGCAAGCAAATCAGGGTGGGAGCCCAGCAGGCCCGAGACTTTCTGTGGCTGAAGCTAACGTCACACCCAAACTGTTTCTACCAGGGAGAGATTGCTAACACTGCTTACACTCCGGCACAGATTGCTAACACTGCTTACACTCCGGCACAGATTGCTAACACTGGCTTAGAACTGCAGAGAAATCTTCAGTAACTAGGGACCTTCCCAAAAGAGGGCCCTCTGATTTGTACCACGCACAGCTACCTACAGGGTTGAACGCTAGCAAGAGCTCCCAAAGGCAAGGGCCTGCCAAGGTCCCTCCCTTCCCTGTTACCCCAGCCTTCCTGTCTCCCCATCTCCCCATCGAATCCATTATCCCTACTCCCAGCTGCTGCGAAATGACAATACTTGAAGGATTAATAAATTAGAATCCTTCACAGTTTAAAATTTCTAAATGTCAAAAGATTTCAAGGCCACAGTGGGGGGCATCTTTGTCTGGCTCCTTGAAGGCATTTTTTTTTTTCATCTATCCATTTACTTTTCTGTCTGTTCTCTGCAATCTCTTTCCCTTTGTCCCCTGCTACCAAGTCAGTAAGGACCATGACTGTCTGGGATCCTGGGATCAGGAGCTAGGATGGGTTTAGGGGGAATCTCTAGGACCAACCCCCAAATGTTCCCAGCTGCTTCCTCCAGCATGTGACACTTCCTCCTGCATCTCAGCCTCGGGGTTATTAATAGTAGATACGGGGTGAAGCCAGAGACCCAACAAGGACAAGCGACTGACCAGCTAGATCTTGAAGGTCCATCAACACCATCATAGCCACCTGCTTGAGAGCCACTCAGGAGCAGCAGGACCAACCCCCATCAGTCTCAGGGAGGGGCCCATTGGGTATGTGGCTGAAGTGTGTGTGTGTGTGGGGGGGGGTGGGCTGGCTGGTCCTGTGGCCTTGGTGAGGGGAGGTTCCCACTATGTAAAACTTGCTGTCAGGACCCACCAGCCAGAGTGGGTCTCCCTAGCTGGGATTCACAGATCCTGGGGCTCTCAGCATCACACACACTAACAGCTTCTCCATGAGCCCAGACAAAGTCCCCACCCTAAAGAGAGAAAGGCTGCCAGGCATGTTAAACCACCAAGGACTAGAAGCAAGCTGCACAGGGCCTTGGAAGACAACTTTGTCTTCCCCAAGGCCTGCCTAGCAGAGAAGAGAGACTCGGGGGCAGGCCCTCCTATGGCATACACTCGAGGGTAGGTAGTTGTACTGAGATTAGAACTGGGACTTTCTTTTTTCTCAGCCTCAAAGCCCCTGGTGGCCATAGGGCTTGGGAAGGCTGAGAGTGAGAACTGGCCAGCTGTATCCTCCTCTCTGCCACACAGAAATAGGGTACCAGCAAAGGGCCCCCATTTTTAAACTGCTTTTAGGGACACTCCGAGTCAGAGCAAGGAAGGAGGTACAAATGTCCCATTAGCTCCATATCCCAGGCAGAACCCTCTCCTTTGGCCCCGGTTAATTGATTAGTACCGGGCTTTGGCACCTGGTTCTTAAATGAAGTGTTGTGGGTGGGGATTTAGATGTGCACAGATGAAGCCCTGGAGGTGGCATGGGGAGACACAAGACAGGGATGAATAGAAGTGAAAGCCAACTCCTCACCACCACCCCCCAACACACACCCCAGCCCTTTGAACCTCTCCCTCCCCAGATTCAGAGACCCACGGAACTCCTCCAGCAGCAGGGTCACAACCTCTGAGAAGATCTGAGGGGTCAGTCCCAAGCACAGCCCAAATGCCACTCCTAGCGGGCATCAGGCTATGTCCCCTGTGTCTAGTTCAGTAGGAGCACTAGAATCTAGACTCTAGACACAGCAGGAAGGAGATCTAGGGCTGCAAAGCCTCTCCCTGCTGCCTCAGCTGGAGGTGTGAGCAGGGTGGTCTTGGAGCCAGGTGGGGGGGTCGATCACTTACGCCATCTGGGAGGTCTTGAACAGGTTGCTGCTATACTTCTGCATGACCCCTTGGAACAGACCCAGGGGTGCGCGGGCCGGTGGGTTCTCGGGAGACGAAGGGGACCTGGAAGGTGCAGAGCCAGAGTGAAACAGAGCAAAGTACTCTGCATAAGAGAAGCGAGTCATGCTGGAGCCAGTAAGGAGGATGGAGGGTGAGCTGCGAGCCGGGAGGAAGAGTCTAAGTGACAGACAGACACAGGGCTCTGAACCAAAGCAGATGGCCGGGCCCTCTCTGTGTGCTGGACACAGCTGCTGTGTCTCTGGATTATTTTTGGCCCTTGGAGGAAGCCCTTGGAGATTTAAATGACCATATAAGACAACAATGAGGTTAACCTCACCCCCGCCCCCACCGCCCCCCTCCCCAGCCAACCACAAGGGTGCAGATATGAAGCAAGGTGACATTCTTCACCAGGGAGGATGTGAGAAGCGGTCGCTGGGTGGCAGGCGTCAGGATGAAAGGCCATGGGGGGACCTCAGTGGGGCTGGAGAAGAGATTCCTGGACAAGCAAGGGAACAGGAGAGCCAGTCTGAGAAGCCAAGACACGTGGACCCTCCACATCACCTTGCTGGCTTCACTTACGAGGACTGTGTACCCCATAGCCCTCTGGGGACCCAGTAGTCTAGAGGGTACAGCGAAAGGGTGTGTAAGGAAGGTCAGACAGGGATTTAAACCCAGATGCTGTCACTCGTGTGACCTGCAGGCAATCTCATTTTCCATGCATTTTACTTCTCCTACCTGTGTAGTAGGAAGAGAGCAGCCCCTGTCTCAAGTGCCAGTGTGAAATGCTTAGCTGTCTTGTGGAGCACAGTGTTCCTCAAAGGCTCATGTATTGAAGGCTTGTCCCAGTTCAGTAGCGTGCTATGGTGTGCCTTGGGGAAGTGACAGGGATCAAGAGGGCTCTGTTCTCAGCCTTGGATCCAGATCCACTTACTACTTCAAAACTGGATGGTGTGAAGGGTAGCTTTAATTGTCAATTTGACTCAGCCTGGAATCAGTTGGAAAGAGAATCTCAATTCGATTGGCTAAATTGGGTTGGCCCTCTGGGCATGTCTGTGGGTGCTGTCTTAAGTCATACTGATCTGTGAAGACCAGGTCTACTGTGGGTGGCACCAATTCCTAGGCAAGAGTAGTGGAATCAAGCTGAGCACAAGCAAACATGCAGATGCATTTGTTTCTCTCTACTCTATCCTGCCAGCCATTGTGATCTGACCAGATGTTTGGGGATCCTGATGCTGTGACTTTCCCCAGGGGATGGACTAGAACCTGGGATTGTAAACTGGAATGAACCCTTTTCCTACCAAGCTGCATTTTTTACAGAGTATTTTTATCATAGCAACAGATATGACAAGAGGATAGATGACATTGTAGGGAGGCAGTGGAAACAGAGGACATGCGACCCAGTCGTTGAAAGGAACAGGTCCTTGGCCCCTTTCCCTCTTCTTCACTGCTTCCTGGCTCCTATGAGCAAGCAGCCTCCTACGCCACAAATTTCCACCGCCACAATGCTCTGCTGAACATTGGGTCTGGCAATGGACTAACGCCTCTGGGACCATTGGCCTGAATAAATCCTTTCTCCTCTAAGCCATGTCCTGCGGGCTTTAGTGAAAGAAGAAAGCCAGCTACCACAGAGAGAGGACTTGATTCAAGCCAGAGTTTCATTTTGCTTTCATTATACTGAGCCTCCATCCCACTCTACCAGAAGGCCTGATGGAGATGGGGAAGCAAGTCCCCTCTGCTCTTGGCTGGTGATGCAGGAGCAATAGACTCCACCCCTTATCTCCTAGTAGGTCAATCTGAAAACCCAGCACTCTCTCCTAGATGCCCAGAGAGTGAGGCAGGGCTCACTGCCTGTCACTGCTCACTGTGGAGTATAGGATTTCATTCTGAGGCTGGCACCCCATGGGATACAGGTGCTGTAAAGAGGACCTTGGGGGAGGATCCTGACCTTGTAAGGCAGGCAGGCTGGGGCCTTAGACTCTAGACTCTGTGGATCCCTCAGCAAAGCCAGGCTGTGGTGCAGAGTAGAGGCCCTCAAGAGAGGAGTGAAGAGGAGGCATGGTTCAAAAGCGGGCTGAGGCATGGCCACCCTTGCCCTCCAAGTCTCCAGTCTTCCTGTCTCCCAACTCATTACACCCTTCGTACATCTCCAAGCTGTGTAAGGCACTGATGCACCCAGTCAGTGCTTTCCTTCTGTTCTTATTAAGGTGGACATTAATGTTGCTGCCTTTCACAGACGAGCAGGCCGAGAGTGGGCACAGCTCAGGGTCCCACAGGGCAGGTGAACAGGGCTGAGAATCCAACAGCACTTAAGTCTCCCCCTCCTCCAGGGCCTGGCTTCTTCTTGCCTGCTAACCCTCCCTTCTGCTCCATGCCCCCAACACTGCTTTTGTGCCTTTAGGTACAGACACTTCCCCAACTTTGTGCCTCTGTTTCTTTACTTGCAAAGTAGGGTCAGGACCGACCCGGGGGAAGGGGCGAGAGGTGTGCATCACTGTCTATGTGGCTGAAGAAAATCAGTGTGACACAGATCCAAGAGTCATCACCCAAGATAAGGATTGCACCAACCTGTCTCTCTCCTGGCCTGTCTGCATATGCCCCATGCTCCCCTCTCTCCTCTTGGCCCTAGGAAAGCAGCTTTGGCCAGGCTATCTCTATAGTAAGCAGTTCTGGGCTCTCCATGAAGCCCTGGGATTCCCAATCCATGTGGCCTCTAGTCTTTTGCTGCCATTCAAATGTTTCAGTAAGATGATGCGCACAGGTAAACAAACAAACAAACTGCCACCTTCACCTAAAATGAGGAGCATTCCATGTGAAGTGCTGCCAGCAAGGATTGTAGCTGAGGTGAGGTGCTAAGGCTGATATAATGCAAGGTCACAGTTGGGTCACAGGTCACCAGTGTGCAAGACAAATTTCTCCGAGCCCTTCCAAGCACTCTCCTGCCACCTTCCAAGGCAGCAGGGGTGTGTCGTCCCCATTCCAGTAGAATGAAGAGCCTGGTGTCAAGGGCTGGGACTGCGGACTTCTGGGTCAAGTATTGTAGATCCTTAACTGCTCAGTGGCCACAGGTGCGTGACAAGGCCACACACCCACAGAGCTGCAGGAAGGGGTTGAGAGCACACAAGAGAACTTGTTCTAGGAGCACTGAACTTGGGTTGCGTGACCTTGGTCTGGGGGTCAGCTGTGTGGCTTCTCACAGTACCCAAACTCTGAGTCTCAGGCTGGATGGGAAGCCGAGGGACTTTTGTGCTTTCAAACCAAAGCAGAAGGCCCCCACTTCCCCTCTGCTGGCTGCGGCAGGGGAATTCCCAGCAGAGCTAACCACTGGGCTGAGTCATCAGAGAGGAGAATGCTTCCGTGGGATGTGGCTTACAGGTTATGACCTAAGTGAGATCCAGGTAGGGCTTGTCTGCTCCTCTCCAGAACACAGCAAGCTCCACTACGGAGCCTACCCTGCAGGGTTCCCATACACCTTCAGCCTTGGCCTTCTTCAGGCTGCAAACTGGGTGGGTGTGGGGTAGGATGGACCCAGCACGGGCTGTGGTTTGACTGGAGGCTTCTGCAGTCATGCATCCCATCCCAAGCAAGTCCAGGTTTATGGTTCACTCCTTGGCCTTCTGAGAAGAGCAACCTTCAATAAACTGCAGGCGTTTGAAGGCTTTGAAGGTCAGCTGGAGTTGCTTCTCCATAGTAACCTCAGGCTCTCTTGGTCGGGTGCATATATGGTCAGGTGCATATATGGACCCAAGTTCCCCACTGGATAGGAAGTGAGGTAGGCCTCTTGGGAGCTCTCCGGCCCAGACTTGGCAAGAGACTTTCTTGGCTGTTGTACTTTGTCCCTTCACCTGGTTGTGGGGAGGTGGCCCTAAGAAGAGACTTCGTGCTTTATAAGGGGTCCTCCTATGGTTTCCTTTAGGACTCTGCGCTCCATTTTAAAGACAATGACAAAGTGCATTCCCAAAGTGTGTTCTTGGCTTCGAAGTATTTATTTGCCTAAAAATATTCACCGGGTACCTACAGTAACAAAGGCACCGAGGCACAAGGGAACAATGTCCCCTAGTCCCCAACAAGTCCTGTCACTAGGAAGCTCTCAGGAGACTCTCCTAGCCCAACACAGAAGCTGCTCAGGGAAACTGAGGCAGTCATGAGGTTGGGGCCCCAGGAACTGCTCACCTAGGGAACAGGGGGAGTGAATGCAGGCTGCAGAGTGTAGGGAGGCTCCATCCTGCTTCACTGGATTTTTGCTAGAAGACTACATGTGGGGGGGAGGATGTCTGAGGGTATATAGCTGATGTTTTGCCAAGCTAGGACTTGGGTTCCATCCCCAGCACCAAGAGAGGAGGAGGAGGAAGAGGAGGAGGAGGAAGAGGAGGAGGAGCAGGAGGAGGAGGAGGAGGAGAAGAGAAGGAAAAGAAAGAGGAGGAGGATGAAGAAGAGAAGAAGAGAAGGAGGAGGATGAAGAGTAGGAGGAGGAGGAGAAGGAGGAGGAGGAGGAGGAGGAGGATGAAGAAGAGAAGAAGAGAAGGAGGAGGATGAAGAGTAGGAGGAGGAGGAGAAGGAGGAGGAGGAGGAGGAGGAGGAGGAAGAAGAGGAAGGAGGAGAAGAAGAAGAAGAAGAAGGAGAAGGAGAAGGAGAAGAGGAAGAGGAGGAGGAGGAGGAGGAGGAGGAGGAGAAGGAGAAGAAGAAGAAGAGGAGGAGGAGGAGGAGGAGGAGGAGGAGGAGGAGGAGGAGACACTTTGAGATGAGCAGCTTCAGCTATCGCCACTTTGGGAAGGGACACTAAGAAGCAGTCAGGTCAGGACTCACTGGGACGGGGTATCTAACCTGAAGTCATTGCCCATGCAGTAAACGACACAGAAAACACTTGAACCTCCAAAGCTACCTCCCTTCTCATGGCCCTTTGTCCTTCTCTCCACCCGTGCACTTGTTCACAAGCGGCCTTTGCCAGATGGTGAGGACTAGGCTTCCGAAAGCAGAGCAGGCATTTGAGAACCCGAATGAACGTCACAGGTCCCTGGCAGAAGCAAACAAGTAAGGCTTAGAGGTGACATCCAGGGGCATCCATGCAGGAGCCACCAGGACAGAGAGTAAATGGTTAGGGCAGGATTCACTGAGAAAGGGCTGGCTAACCTGAAACCCAGAGGATGACAAGGAGCCCCCTGGAGCCCATATGATGTCCTGTAGCCTGCTTGATAATATTGTAATACCCAAAGATGGAGATTCACGGGCTCTGAGGTCCTGTACACTCTCTAACTTCCAGTTCTGGTCATGAGTCTCAGGGATCCTAGACCTCTACTGGGGGGTGGAGGGTGGGGGTGGGATGGGGAGGGAGGGCAATGTAATGAGGCTAAAACCGGGTTCAAGTGGGGGAGAGTAAGAGGAAGCTTTTCTGCAGAATCAGCAGGACCTACAAACTGCCTGGCCTCAGGAGGGGCTCCTGAGTTTCGGAGGAGGCTGCAGGCGCTCAGCGATGTGTGGCTCCTGTAACAGTTCCATTGGTCTCTATCTAGTCCTCTCCTGAGAAAGAGGAACCTGCGCTTGACTTCAGCCGAACCAGCCAAAACAGGAACCGGATGAGCCAGGTCCCTGCACAGGGTTTCTGAGGCCCCAGTGGGATGTGGTCAGGGCTAGCTAGCTTACGAGCCTGAAGGCTTTGCTCTCTTCCCTACTGCCCAAGGAGCCTGTCTGACATTCCTGTGGAAAGGGCCTCTAAGAACAGGGTGCCCAGACCTTGGCCCAGCCCGTGGGATACAGGTTAACTGACAGCAGCAAGGAACAGTGTGACTTAGTGTAAGCATTGATGGTTGTCAACCTGGGGAGAGGGCTAAGATGGTTCATTTCCCACTTAAGAGTCACTTCTGCTGCGGCTAACCTTAGCAAAACCTGTACATTAAAGTTGTTAGACAAGGAAGCAGAAATTCTGAGGGAGTGGGCGACTTTCCCGAGGTCAAGGTCACATAGGGGTCACTGGCTGCTGGGAACGCTGAGATTTGAGGCCCATGGCCCACAGTCACATAGATCCCACCTGTTTCAGCAGCTTACTGTCCCCCTCACACCCCACCTCTAACACACACAACCTTGGCTGGGGGTGGGTGAGGGCAGTAAAAGCCTCTTCACAACGTATGTATTTCTTTCCCAAGCACATGAAGAGCAAATTACAAGCACCTTTCTGGCTGCCCCTGCAAAGACAGTGTCCCTAGATCAATCTTGCCCCACCTGGGAGCCACTGGCCACACGCAAATGTGAAATACACGGGATTTTAAGAGCTTGATAAGAGATAAACATGAGTGTGTGTGTGTGTGTGTGTGTGTGTGTGTGTGTGTGTGTGTGTGTGTCTCGAATGCCATGGTACCTAAGTGGAGGTTAAAGGACAACTTGTTGATTCCCTTCTTTCACCATATAGGTACCATGGCTCAAACTCAGCTCATTCGGCATGGAAGCAAGCAAAGTTACCCACTGAGCCTTCACGTAGCATTCTTACACTGGTGGTGAGTACAAATGATGATATTTAGAAATAAAAAATATATAAATTGTGTGTCATGCTTGTACATGCCTGTATATGCCTCAGCAACGAGGAGACCAAGGCAGCGAGATTCAAAGTTTGAGGCTAGCCTGGGCTTCACCATCAAGGTCCAGATCAGCTTGAGCTATGTAATTTGGCCTTGCCACAAAACATACGTTTTTATAAGATGATGTAAAACTTCACTTGTTTCTCCTACTACTCAAGTGGCACTGTGGGCTATGTCGATGGCTTTTCATGTGGCCTCAGGTCATACTGTTAGAAAGCCCAGCAGCTGGGTAGATGAGGTGGGAAGGGGAGAAGGGGAGGGGAGGGAGGGGGAGGCATGGAGAGCAGGCAGGATGAGGATGCCAGGCAGACTTCTTTTGCCTTACAGGTGTGTTTCCTGTAGACAGAGCTGGAAGCACTAGCCCCACTGAGCAACAGTCCCCTGCATCCAAGCATAAATCAGTCAGGCAAGGCCAAGCCTGGACTTTGGAGCTAGTCAGTTCCGAGTTCCTAGCCTTGTGACCCTGGGCCCATTAGTTGGCCTTAGGCTTCAGGTTCCTTATCATCGAGACCTTAGGGGTGTCCTTAAGAAAGTTCTTAAAAAACGAAAGCTCAGGGAGCCCGCCCTGAGAGAGCAGAAGTTCCACACTCGTGGAGTCAGCCAACTTCAGATCAAAAATATTTGAAAAACCCGTCTGTAGTGAGCGGTACAGACCGTCTTTCTTGTTGGCTGTAATGTTGTTAGTCATGTGTCATTTGTATTTATAATAAAAATTGACCTAGTGGTGAGTTAGAACACTTAGTGGGATTACATAAGCTATAAGCAAATACTGTATCTTATGTGAAAGACTTGGGCCACAGGCGTCCTGGATCCCATCCCACTGTGACCCCAAACAGTGACGTTAGATGACAAATGCAGGCTGCTAAGGCGTCAGAGACCAGGGTATTTTGATTCAGGATGAAGAGCCCGGGGCATATGAAGCTTGAGGTGCCCAGGGGTGCATGTACCCTCCATAGCTTTCCCTCACTTACCTGGTCCATGGGTGGAAATGTCCTGGCTGGTGGTTGGTCTGAGAGGACGCGGAGGCCTCAGCAGGGGTCGGGCCCCGAGTCTTGTCTGCCAGGCTCTGCTCGATGGCCATCTGGAGCAGCTCCTCCTCGCTCAGGCTGCTGTATAGGCTGTATTCCTCATGTCCGATGGCACGTTGTCTGCCCCGAGTGGAGATCTCAGTCGCCATCTCGGCCACCTCTCCTCCAGCTTCCAGAAGAGGGACTCAGCAGTAGCCAGCACACAGCAGGTGACAAATCCCTGTGAGGAAACCGAACCCTCAGTCACCGAGTGTTTCACAAGGCAGCCATGTTTGCCCACAGGGCAGACTGTGCGGTTGGACATTGTTAAACATGTGCGTGTGTGCTTGCGGGTTAGTATGTACACCTGACTGTGGATGCACCTGAAGGCCAGATGGTGACAGATCTCCGGCAAGTAGATTTACAGGTGGTTGTGGGCCACCTGATATGGGTGTTAGGAACCAACCTGGGTCTTCTGCATGAGTAGCAAGTGTTCTTAACCACTGAACCATCTCTCCAGCTCACTCTTTTTTTTTAATTCATTCATTTGGCCATGGGGTCTGTCTAAGCATCCACCCATCTTCACAGCCATCCATCCACTCAACTATTCACCAACCCCCTTGTCCTTCAAACTGTCATCCATCTACTCATCCTCTCATGCATCTGTCTAGCCACCTACAGCTATGTCCACCCTTCCTCCTACCCTATCTTCCCATCCATCCTTCCATTCACTCTCCTATCTATCCTCCCATCCATCCTCCACCCATCCTCCCATCCATTCTCCCACCCATCCTCCCACCTATCCTCCCATCCATCCTCCCACTCACCCTTCCATCTACCCTCTCACCCACTCTCCCACCCATCCTGCCACCCATCCTCCCATCCATCCTCCCATCCATCCTCCCACTCACCCTCCCATCCACCCTTTCACCCACCCTTCCACTCATCCTGCCATCCATCCTCCCATCCATCCTCCCATCCACCCCCCATCCACCCTCTCACCCATCCTCCCATTCACTCTACTATTTACTCACATATCCAAACATCCGACTATCATATCCATCCATCCCCACTGGCCAGTATGTGCACTCAACCACTACCCGCTCAGCTCTTTCATCCAGCATCATTCACCAGCCTATCTGACCTTCCAACCATCTATCCATCTACTCACCTATCCACCCATCTGCCCACCATTCATCCTTCTGTCTGTCCACTTCCTCAGCCACATATCCCCCATGCTCTTACCCACTCCCTTTTAAACGTATCTATGCAGAGATCTACCCACTCACCATTTCCATTCCAGGAAGCCTATCTATCTATACAGGTATGACGGCATACATTAACTGAGAGATTACTTCTTGTGCAACTACTCTGGGTCAGGCACCCTTCTGGGGACACAAAGATCTCAACATCCTGCCTCCTGCCTCACGAGGCCACACCATGTTGGGCACATTCCTCCCATCCAGTCACAGCTGTGTCCCACACTGGCACATCAACGCTGTTCTTCGCCGTGGGAGGGCTGAGAAGGCCTCGGATGAGTCAGACATGGGCTCATGCTTGGGCTCTTCTGGTCTAGTTAAAGCCAGCCATTACAACAATTTCATTACAGGGACTCTCTTCGAAAAGACACAAATGCCTCAGAGAGAGCAGAGCAGGCAGACTGAAGCTCTGTCAGCAAATAAAATCGAATCAGCCTGACTTGTGATATTTACTGGCTTGCAGCAACCCGACCGCAGGTCAGTAGTTCTTAACCCTGGCTGAGCACTCAAGTCACAAGAGGCTTTTGAAAAACAACCCCCCTTCCACCCCTCCCCCCAAAGTGCCAGCATTCTACTCTGGCAAATATTCACGTCCTTTCCCCCAGAGACAGTCGTCTTTCTTCTTCCCCTCAGATACTGGGCCTAAGTCCTTGTGATTTGCTCTCCCAAGGGGAAGCTAGTGGGGACGACACACCAGGCACATGAGAGATCTCTTCTTGTCATGCCCAGGGGAACTAAGAATTTCCCATGAGACCTGCTTCCTTGCAGCCTGAGCCCCAGAAGTAAGAAACACTGCAGGCTCCTGAGGGTAGGCAAGCTCAACCCATCAGGGATGCCTGTCTAGTTGATGAGACACGCCCACTCAGCCAGTTCGAGGTCAACAACTACTCCCACCACGAACTACCCTCAAGTGAGTGGCAACCGCTGTGGCGCAGCCCCCATTTCCAGCTTGCAGCTCAGAGAGTCTTTCCCACCTGCAGGTATGGATCTTGGCTACCAGTGCTTGGTCTAAGGACCGCTTTGCTGTGTGGCGTTCTTGTGGCTCTGGCTAACTGGTACCCAGGAGACGGTCCAGCACATCTCCAAGAGGACATCCAAATGGCCTACCGCCAAAACACCAAGAGGCAGTCACTTTATTAGTGTTGCGGGGTTCAAATTCAAAGCTAAAGCAACACAACCTCCCCTGCCCCACATGGCTCAGAGGAAAACAGAACGTGTAAGGGCCGCGGAGTGCATGGAGTCACCACGGAGAGTATGGGGTCACTGGGAGCTGTAATGAGGATTGAAACAGTGCTGAAAGATGGATGAGCCTTATCTCCTGCTAGTCCTGGGACCTCCTATGTACGATTGTGTGTAATGTTGGGGACCACAGTAGAAGATCACCCTCTGGGTTTTCTATGAAGAAACACAGCAGGGTGAGCGTGGCTGGAAAGCAGCCACCCTCTTGTACCCAGCGCCTTTGGCCAGGGACCTGAGTCGGTGTGAGGAGAGATGTGTTGTGTTCATAGAAAGCACAGGTTCTCAGGAGCCCTCAAGATGCTTGCCGACCGGATTGCTTGCAATGGACTTACCAGCCTACAGAATTCATAAAATAGTTTCACATTCCTGTCAAAACCCCAGGACCTAACCAAAGGTCAGGCACACAAGAAGTAGTTAATAAGTGCAGGAGAATAAACAGTAGAGTCAGAATAATGTTTAATTCCCTGGAAGGCTGGCTGGTTTCTGGACTGGGGACCTCGTGCTACCTGCTCTAACCTTACCCTGCCATCTGCTGGACATGTCAGGAATTGCAACGTGGCAAGTAGATGGTTTGTAGCTGTGCTCACAGGATGCTCACAGGATATTATAGCAGATGTGAGACATCATCTGACACACAGCGAAGGCCTGGAAAAGATCTGAATATGATTTGAAGCTCCCTGGGGGCAGCCTCCACCTGCTCTTGTTCATTCAGGACCTGCCCTGGCTGGAAGTTTTCAGAGGGGCTTATGATGGCCTTACATTCTTCCTAGTTTTCCTCCATTTAAAATAAAGACAGGGCAAAGAGAAAAGATCTCCAAGCCAGCCTTCTCTTTCTGTGAAAAGGATGACTGTCAGCACCTAAGCTGTCCCCATGTCCACTGAGCACTGTGGTATGGCAAGATCTGGTCCAGCCTGATGCAGACTCCCCCCCCCCCCCCAGTCCCTCCACCTTCATCCAACCTGATGCAGACACCCACCCCTTCACCCTCCAGTTGTTCTAGACCTCCGGGGTGGGGGCACCTGCATGGCATCCCTTCTCCTCACAGTCCCAGCTTCACTCCGTACAAGGTGACCATCTGTACAGGAAGTGGGGGCCCTCAGGGGGGTCTTGAGTTACATAATGGTGCAGGGCACATGGCAGGCACAGTATGTGGTTTTCAGTTTGGGGGTCACCTATGCACTGGAGCATGTGTGTAGAGGGTGGGCTGCTGTACTGTGTTCCTGAGCAAGGCCATGGCTCTAAGCCCCATGTCACCTCAGAGCTGCACTGCCAACCAGAGAGAAGGCCCCTTGCCACCAGTGTGCACACTCATGTTTGCTGCTGTTTGGCTCGAATCAGGGATGTGCGGTAGGGGTGTTGTTTTTCTGCCCAATGGCAGGTAAACTAGTCACATCTAGGGAGGAGGTGGCAGGAGAGGGGCTAGAAGGCAGCATTGACTTCACACAAGACTCTGGGCTCACGTAACTGCTGCTTTTCTTTTTCCGCTCTTGCATTTGTATGCAATAAAGAGAGAGAGGCTGTGTGTGTGTGTGTGTGTGTGTGTGTGTGTGTGTGTGTAGTGTGTACCAGTGTATGTGGGCTCACATGTGTGAGTACAGGTGAGGTGAACATGTATGTGTGTATGTAGACACAAGGGTGACATCGAGTGTCTTGGTTTAATTTACTGATACAGGGTCTGTCAATGAACGCAGAGCTGGCTAGCTTGGCCATGGGTCCCTGGATCTGTCTCCTATGTGCTCAGACCACAGGTCTCCCATGCCTGCTGGGTTTTTACATGGGTTCTGGGGATCCCACCGCCAGTGTTCATGGTTGTGTGGCAGACAAGATACTCACTGAGCCATCTCCCCAGCATGCTCCCCTCTCCCCAGCACCCCCGCCCCACTGCCTTTTAAGGTTTTAGGGGAGGCTTGGAGTGAGAATAAAGACTTTGTAGTTTTAAAAGATTCTCTTTAAGTATATATTATATGTGCCTACATGATAAATATATGCTTACAAATGTGTATGTACCATACTATATACATATATCATACACATATGCATGTATATGTGTACAGCCAGCTCAGAATCTGTGGGTTCTGCCTCTATCACTTCAACTGACTGAAGTTCAAAAATATTCAGGAAAAATGTTCAAGCAATCATGAGCACGTGTAGACACTGTTCCTGAACAACAGAGTGTGACGACCACCTTTGTGGGGGGCTGTGGGTGATCCAGGGATGGTTTCAGTGAGCACAAGAGCAGGTGTGCAGGTCACAAGCGTCTTGGACTTTGCTATCTGCAGGTTCCAGGAACCCATCCCAGCAATGCCTAACAGCAGCTCTGTATGTAACACTCATGTGTACGTAGTGCCTACTCATTTATTGTGAAAGTTTCAGGGTCTCCCGAATGTCCCAAGACCCTTAACCTCAAGTGACTTTAAACACAGGCTGCTTGGGCTAGCCTGGGGCTGAGGAGGAAGTGGGAAGTTACTTGGTGGTCACCTCCCACCCTCAGTACTCAGTTTTATTCTTTGCAGAGGTCTGCCAACCTTCACAGGTCTTCTGTCACCCGGAGCATCTCATGGGAGGCATGGAGATCTGTCCTCCTTGCCTGGCTCTCCGACTCTGATACTTTAACAGTAACAACCAGGCTTGTGCTTGTGGCCCCTGAAGAGTGCTCAGTCTCCGTCCTAAGCAGAGCCCTCTGACCTCTCGGTCTGTGCTGGTTAGTTTTGGTCAGCTTGACACAACATAGTGACACCTGGATGAGGGACTCTCAACTGAGGGACTGCCTCCATCAGATTGGCCTGTGGACATCAGATTAGCCTGTGGACATTTAATTGATGGAGGAAGGCCCAACCCACAGTGGGCAGCACCTCGCTGGACAGGTGGGTCTGGGCTGTGTAAGAAAGCAAGCTAAGTAAGTCAGCGCAGAGCAAGCTGATAAGCAGTCTTCAATGATCCTTGCTTCAGTTCCTGCCTTCAGGTTCCTGCCTTAAGTCCCTATACTGGCTTCCCTCCATATTAGACTGTAATGTGGAAGTGAAAGCCAAACAAGCCCCAGCCCCAAACCCAGGACAATGCACCAATTGTTTTCACTCAATATCTTTATCACAGCCACAGGGAAACAAGCTAGAACAGCACCTGGGGAGTATTCCCTTCCCATTGTACAGATGGGGAGACTGAGGCCCAGAATGTAAGTGGCCAAGGGCACTTTTTTCATCATGCTCCCCAGTCCTAAATGCTGAAGGACGATGGCCAGAATTCTGTATTAGAGTTTTACTACTGTGATGAGACACCATGACCAAGGCAAGTCCTATAAGGACAACGTTTAATTGGAGCTGACTTACAGGTTCAGAGGTGCAGTCCATGATCATCAAAGTGGGAGCATGGCAGCATCCAGGCAGACATGGCGCAGGAGGAGCTGAGAGTTCTACATCTTCGTCTGAAGGCTGCTAGTGGAAGACTGGCTTCCAGCCAGGTAGGATGAGGGTCTTAAAGCTCACACCCACAGTGACACATCTACAATAAACAAGGTCACACCCACTCCACACCTTCTAATAGGGCCACTCCCTGGACCAATCATATTCAAACCATCACAGGACTCTTCACCACACCTTTTCTCATCCTCTGGCTAAGATGAGACTCAGGTCAGAATCCCAGGGTGGGCCTTTGACAACTGTATTGTTTGTTTTTCTGTTGCTGTGACGAAACACCATGACCCAAAGCAACTTAGGACAGACAGAATTTATTTTGGCTCACAGTTCCAGAGGGGTAGAATCCATCATGGCGGGTAACCATGGCAACACAGGGCAGGCATGGCACCAAAAAGAGAAAGGAAGCTGAGAGTTCACATCTTCAACGACAAGCACAATGCAGGGAGAAAACCGGAAGTGGGGTCATGAGCTCTCAAAGCCCACGCCAAAGATTCCCTTCCTCCAGGACAACCTCACCTCTCCACAGTCCCGCCCCACCCCAAATGGTGCCACCAATCGCAGACCACGATTTCAAATTTATAAACCTATGGGGACATTTCTCATCCAAGCCACCATGGCAAGGGACAGGGCTGAAGGGCCTTTTTATAGACCCCAGTATACAACCATGTGATCATCAAAGGAGCTGGCATTACTTGCAAGTAGTCTTCAAGACCCAGCCTATTGACCTTCCATCATAGAAGAGTGAGAGGCCCGCCTCTGAGGTATCAAGTCACTACCCTTGTACATCCTTTCCAGTCATATGCAACTCTGCCCAAACTACACACCATCTCCTGTTTGCAGAAGGAGCTAGCGCAGAAGTTCTCAACCTGTGGGTCGAGACCCCTTGGAGGGGGGGTGTCAAACAACCCTTTCACCTGGGTCACCAAAGACCATTAGAAAATTTGGACTGATATTGGTAGCAAAATTATAGTTATTAAGTACCAATGAAAATAATTTTACAGTTGGGGGTCACCACAACATGAGGAACTGTGTTAAAGGGCTGCAGCATTAGGAAGGTTGAGAACCACTGTGCTAGATCGCTTAGACTGTGGAGGGTTAACAGCAGGGTGACTCCATCTACACAGCTATGGGGAAGTCTATGCTGGGGTGAGACTTTCTACTGGTGTGGCTGCTTTGGGATCACCCACACTCCCGTAAGTGACCGGTCGCCCATGCTCTCTAAATGATTCATTGGTTGGCCAAGCTGGACTTGGGTAGAGTCGTGCCTTGGACTGTTGTCAGAGACCTATCTGGAGTGAGTGGACACTTGCTGGTGTCCCTCCAGGAAAAGCACATGGGACAGGCCTCACAGCTTCTAAACGCAGCAGACCCAGCTGCTAGTCTCAGAGCCTTGATCCTAGTCTCAGCCAAGCTTGTGACTTTGGGGTGTCAAGGCTTTGTGCAGTCTCAGGCTTGGTCAGTGGTTGTCAGAGAATGCAGTCAACACCACCACACAGGACTCTTCTCCATTTGTACGGAGGAGAAACTGAGGTCCAAAGAGGTCCCAATGGGAATTGATCTTGCCCAAAGCTAACTCTGCCCACACTCCACCACCAAACCAGAGAACAGAAAGTAGAAACCGAGGCTCCATCTGGAGTGGAACACCCTTCCTTCTCTTTGTCCAAATCTGGGTCTCTCTCTCTCTCTCTCTTTCTCTCTCTCAAGTCATCTGGGTTAGGTCTGGAGTATATTGGGAAAAGCCACCTCATAAAGACAGTAAAGAAGAGGGTGAGAGACAGGGTGGGGGAAGAAAAGCAGAAAGAACAATAATACTTTTCTGGGTTTTGTGGCAAATACTGTGTTCTAAGGAGACAGTCTCCCCAGAGCTAAAGGCCACCTGAGGTGTTGCCTGAGAGCAGTGGCTAAGAGGACTCCAGGAAGCCTGGTTTCCCCTCATACCCTCAGCCCCTAGGCTGTTGCCTCTCCAGGACTGGGTCACCTTTGTCTCAGATGCCAGAGTGCAGGGCCTCACCCCTGCCTCCAGGCCCTGCAGGGACTGGCAGTGTCCCAGGCTCTTACACTGAATCCAGACACATCAGTATGGCTCAGTCCACCGGGCTAGACGCAGGATTCCAGGGCCCTGACCCAGTTTCTGCCTAGTCTCTAGAAATGCCGAGCTCTGCCATCTGCCAGCAGCCTGAGGTGACAGTGATGGGTGGGCACGGCTGGCCACTCCTCCCCCTGCAGGCAGCCGAGGACTCTGCAACTTAGAAGAGGGAGGACTCTGGACAGGCTGGAGACAATAAGTGTCCCCTGCAGGGGGGTTCTTAAATCTAGTCTGTGGACAACACTTAAAGACGCCCTAAAGGTACCAGGGAAAGGTCCTAACGGTTCACAAAGATGCTGACTGCCACTGCGTCTGGCCTGAAAACTGCAGGGGCTATGAATGGGAGCCCTTGAGGTCCGGGAGTTTAGCCTTGATTCTTACTTTCAGCATCTCATTGCTGCCCAGCTCCAGACAAGACCTTTAACCGCTCACAACCTCAGTTTCCAAATCTTGAAAAAAGGGTATCAACATTTACCTCATGCTCATGGTGGCCTTGAGAGCGGACAGGGAAATAATCCACCTCTATTAAGTCTTTGGTGGGTACCGGCTAACATGAACTGAGTTGTTCTTCATTATAAAAGCATTTCAGACTCCCACATGGAGGAGAAGGACGGTGCTCCCAATCACTGCCGCAAGAACACTGGTGGTCAGCACATACCAGGTGTGCCTCCTTACGCCAGGAGGGACCATACATACGAGATGGTTTCTTCTGGTGGGCACAGGTCCGTGTTTTGAACAAGAATGAGCTAACAACCACTAGTGGCTAAGGTTGGGCTGTGGCTGGGGGCTGGTCTGGCAGTCTGCCTGAGCCCCTCTGAATTCCCTCAAACCCTTTCCTCACACAGACTCCTTGCAGAAGGAGAATTTTCCTGCCCCAAGCAGGTCTTGGTCACATCCCTGCTGTCCCTTCGTGTCACCGGCCTGTTCATGTCAATCCATCTCCCTGGCAATGAAGGATATAGCCCAAGATAAATCCCTACCTATCTCCCCTTTGCTTATACACTTTGCAAGTATGTTTCCTCTCCCTCTGGTCCTGGAGTGACCACTCCTTTCTCCAGCCTCCACGAAGGCTTCATCTCCCTCCCACCTCAGGGAGTCTTTCCCTCAGCAGCCCCACCTTTCCCAGTTCACATCTCCCTCTCAGCTGTCCCTCCATCCCTTGCTCAGCGTGATGGTATCCCATCTGTCCTTTCCAAGACCTCCTTAAATATGGCATATGTACATGTACACATATGTATATATGAGATAGTTCTGTATCTCTGCATCCCATAGTTTTTCTTCACTCTCATCTAGGTAACATTTCTCATTCCACACCCTCTCCTAAGCCTCCAGAAATGGCAAGCAAAGCCCACGGCACCCGGGTCGTCATCAGTCACACATCACAGTTCATGCATAGCCCTCTTAGTGTAACAGACATGAGTACTCTTGCAGGAAAACAGCCATCATTGGCTCAGTCTGGAAGCGTTTCCAAAAGTCACCTGTCTGACACAAACAACACCAAAGACCCTATGTGCCCGACAATAGCTTGGGTGTTCACTTTTTTCACACGTCCATGTTTTGAAGCACACAACAGAGTGGTATGCTAAGCCAGAGTCCTCCAGAAGGATAGCTACCATGCATGCAGAGTACTGGTTCACTGCTTCCCTGCCAGAGCCAAAGTCTCCATTATGTGCAGAGCTGGGGAGAAGGGGAGGGGAGACAGAGAGAGACAGAGAGAGAGACACACACACACAGAAAGAGAGAGAGAGAGACAAAGACAGAGACAGAGAGACAGAGAGACAGAGAGACAGGGACAGGGACAGAGACAGACAGACAGAGACAGACAGACAGACAGACAGACAGACAGACAGACAGACAGAGACAGAGAGAGACAGAGAAAGGCATGGCCACAGTTTGGGTACAGGTCTCAGTGGGTCCTGAAGCTGCAGGTCCCATCCCACTCAGCAATTCTTTTCAAAATCTCTATCCATGACCAAGTCAAAAGCAAGCATTACCTGCAAGGCTCTGCGGCAGGGGCACAGGTCTGGGCAACAAAGAGATTTTTTCTTGACTGTCTGAATTCAGAACATGCTCTCTGAGTTTGCCTCCTGTGCTGGCCCTGAGCTTCCAGCTGTTGTGCCAGGCAGCTCTGAAACACTCTCCTTTGAAGCAGGGAGTTTATTTCTGGCCCACCGCATGACCACGGATGTCAAGCCAAGCTATAAGACGTTATGACTCTCAGATTTCCCTTCTGAAGATCGCACTAAGGAAGCCGTGATTCCGCCCTCCACTCCTCCGAGGGCACGGGAGACAGGCTCCCGCTTCAGAGAGCATCCTGGGCTTCGGCCCTCACGTGATGTCATCATTTGTGATCCTTGACATGGAGCCCATATATGGGTATGTTTCTAGAACTACCCAGGCGGGAGCTGGAGAGGAGGGAAGTGCAGGAAGACAAGACAGGGAGGGCACACAGAGAGACACAGAATTGAGAAAGAGAAGAAAAAGCAAGGGAGAAAGAAGGAGAGCCCTAAAGTAGAGGCAGGAAAAGAGAGATGCATGAGGGCCCTTGCATAATACCCTTGAGAAAATTCAAGGGTCAGTGTCGGGCATGCAGCAGGTGGCCAAGGCTAACATTTAGAGACACCAGCTGTCCAGAATTGGATGCTCTGGGGTGAAGCCAAGGAACACAGGCCAGAGCACACACCAATGGACCAATGAGCATAGAGAATCCTGCAATCCCGGAAAGGGTCAGCTACAGAAGGGACCTACTACCCCAGGTCTGGGAAAGAGTATCTCCATTTCTGGACTAGGCGATCCAAGAGAAGAGTCTGTTCCCTCTTCTCCTTTGGATGTTTGGTGTTCTTAGCCACGTACTTGGGAACAGAAGGCAAGGGGGAGTAATGTTTGTAGACATCCAAAGTTAGGCCGCGGGAAACCATTTGTAGATGCATGTTATGAGAAAGTCCTTGCATACCACAAACAGGGGCCCAGATAAAAGAGACATTGAGGGAGAAGGGAGATGGCAGGGAAGCTGATGGCTGCAAACCCTGAGCAAGGACCTGTTTAGAAGTGGGCCCTTCTCCAGCCCCAACAGATGCCCCAGACAATGGCAGAGAAAAGTCATCCAGGCTACATACTCCTGACCCTCAAAATAATAAGGTGGGCCAGGTGTGGTGCCACACACCTTCAATACCAGCACTCAGGCAGAGGCAGAGGCAGAGGCAGAGGCAGAGGCAGAGGCAGAGGCAGAGGCAGAGGCAGAGGCAGAGGCAGAGGCAGAGGCAGAGGCAGAGGCAGAGGCAGAGGCAGAGGCAGAGGCAGAGGCAGAGGCAGAGGCAGAGGCAGAGGCAGAGGCAGAGGCAGAAGCAGAAGCAGGTGGATCTTTATAAGTTCAAGGCTAGCATGGTCTACATAGCAAGTTACAGGACTGCCAGGGCTACCAAGTGAGACTATCTAAGACAACAATGGTAGCTATCCTTCTGGAGGACTCTGGCTTAGCATACCACTCTGTTGTGTGCTTCAAAACATGGACGTGTGAAAAGAGTGAACAGCGATGCTATTTTCGGGTGCAAAGGATCTTTGGTGTTGTCTGTGTCAGACAGGTGACTTTTGGAAACGCTTCCAGACTGAGCCAATGATGGCTGTTTTCCTGCAAGAGCACTCAGTGTCTGTCACACTAAGAGGGCTATGCATTAATGGTGATGTGCTCAGAGCTAAAGGCACTGTCTCCGGAAGGCAAACAAACAAAAACCGGGACTCAACTTCATTCTCTCTTCCTGTTGGTGTTAAGATGCCGCCCTCAGTCCCGTCACGGCTTGTGACAGACCAGCAGCTCCCTGGTCTTAGGGAGTGTTATGACTTCTCCATCTGGAAGGGCCCTTGGATGTTCTGTCCAGACCCTTTGCTTTCCAGCTGAGACCCAGAGAGGCACTGTGACTCCTCTGAGCACTCAGCAAAGAAAGGCCATAACAATCTGCACGCTGAAGACTGTAGCCCATGGGCTCAGATGCCAGTGTCTTGCAGTTGAGACACTCCTGTGACATAGGGAGGGACCTGGGCTTTTGGTACCTGACTCAATATGGAAGACATGGAGCATGGTCCAGTAGGAATAAGTATGCTGCAGCAGGGCCTTGACTACTTCATCTCTGATGCCCCAACCCAGGGCTCCATAGGTCAGCTGACTTGTACCTCCAAGTGCTGGTAATGGGCTAATGGTTCAAGCCACTCCATGTTCAACATGTGGGATTTCCCACCTCTGAGTATTATCCATTTCTTGATGGATTTATTATTATTATTATTATTATTATTATTATTATTATTATTATTATTAATTATTCAGTAGCCATTTTAACTGCAAGTCCCTGATGACGAATCTTACTGAGCATCTGATAACTTGGAGTAGTGATTTCTGGGGCATTCCATAGTCGCCATCATCAAGGAAGGTCCAAGAGCAGCCTAGCAACCATCTTCCAGAAGACAGGAAATGGTGAAATGGGGACAGGCACAAAAACTGTAGGAGAATCAGCCTGAAGGAAAGAATTTTCTAGAAGCCCCAGGACCCCTGTGAAACTGTGGGATCTCTCCTGCAGGACCCAAAGGAGTGGTGAGGTTTAAAACCCAGACCCCCTTTTTGCCAGAGACCCCTATTCCAGGAAGGATGGAAGGAGCAAGCAAGCAGAGAAGAGACAGGCAGAGGCTGTGAAAACTGGTCGGGGACAGTGCCAAGGCTCAGGATGACGTCGGTCGGAGAGTGGAACATCACTGCTAAATTAAGCACCCTGTAGCCCGATGTCCTGGCCGGGGCCCTCACTACCTCGATAGAAATTTATTTTGGTTTCATGTAACCGAGATGAAGAGAAACAAACAAGAGGCCAAGGCTGGCTCTAGGAGCATTTAGAAGGAAGGTCAGGACAAAAGCAGACAAAGGCTGGGTCCTGGGAGGCAGAAGGGGGCACAGTGAAAGGGTTTGCAGGAGGGGGATGCTAGGGTCCTCAGAGGTCAAGGCAAACTCCAGGGAGGGAGCTCATCTTCCCCCGTTGACAGGCTGCCAAAGTAACACTGTGGTGGTCCTCAGATGCTCAGGAGTGTACTAGGTTAGCCTTGCACACACAGGACCACCCTGTGGCAGAAAATGCCCACTGCATCCCCAGTTTCCAACATGGGCCCTGGAGGCAGAGAACCCAAGCCCATTCTTAGCTTAGGGACCCATCTGTAGCTTTTTCTTCTGAGATAAAAGTGAGACAATCCCCCATGGTTGTTGTGGGGATTCAGCCAGATCTCAAAGCTCAAGTTGCCCACCCCACCCCTCCAGAGCTGAGTGGGCAATGGTCTGAGAACATTTCTCCCTCCCACACCCACCTGCAGAAGAGAAGTCTCCTCCCACCGCTCTGGAATCAGAGGGCCAAGGCAGTCAGGGAGCCTGGGACTGAGTTATTCCAGGGGCTGCTGCTGGTCCTTTCAGTTGGCCAAGACACTTGGCCCCCTGTGAGGTTGATCTCATGATGCCTGAGCCACCCTGGGGAACTCAGGGACTAAATTAAACCCAGTACAGCCCACAGGCCCAAGCTAGCTGCTGGGAACAGGTTTCCCACAAATATAAATATATTCAGAGCAGAGCTGGGAGCCTTCTATTGCTCACCAGCTGGAGGGAGGGCCCCAGGCAAGAGCAGAGTGTGCAGACCCAGCTCCTTCCCCTGGGACTATCCAGGCTGTGTGGGACCCTACTCACTCATCCTGCTGCACACAGCAGCTCCTGATATTTCTGATTGGCTGCATGAGAGCATCCTCCGGACCTCCTGCATAACTCAGAGGGAGAGGGCAGGAAGACAGAGATCTAGCCAGCCATCATGGAGCCGTGCTTGCAGAGAAGCAAGCTAGGAACATGCAGCTGTCACCCATTTGGCCCTCTTCAGGGACAGTCAGCCATAGGGCAGCTGCTGTGGGTTTCAGCTTTCACCCTCAGTCTTGCTCCCCAGGGAGCCTGAGGGGCCAGAGATACAGCATCCACCGCAGAGTGCCAGACAGACATGGCCTGCTTGCTGGGCTATGGATGCTGGGTCACAGTGTCAAGTTGGGCTTAGGACATGGAGAAGGGGCCAGGGATTTTGATGTCCCAAAAGTGGGCTATGTCCTTTCCTTTGCTCACGCCAAGGGATGGAGCAAAATGCTTCCACTTTGGACATCCTCCGGTGCTATGAGGGAGATGTTGACATCTTGAAGTCACAGGAGAGGAACCCAGGCTCTCTGAGGACCTTCCAGACCCAGCCAGGGTGAGCCCCAGGCATGTAGCCTCCATCTCACAAGGAACCACACCCTTGTTCAGAGGAGGAGAAACTATAAAGTCAAGGAATGTTCAATCCTTGTAGGAACCTCGGGTCCTCTGCAGTGCGCTCCCTAACACTCTCAGGTAATTGAGCTGCAGCCTCTGAGATCTGAGTTGAGCAGGTGGACAGGACCCTTACTACTCAGCAAGGTTAAGAGGCAGGTTAGACTTCCACATCTGAGAAGTTAGAAGTTGCCTTCCCTGGTGAGTCAGAAACACTTGGTGGTATCCAGGTCTGGATGGATGAGAGTGGGCCCCAGGCTCACAAACAGCCACTTTCGAGTCCAAGCAACCTGAGTGTTATTTTGTCTTGGTTCCCACACAGAGTCAGTCCGAGGGCTATTGGTGTCCCTGTGACACACAGTGTCTCAGAGCCACAACTCCACAGTTATCTGCCAGATACTCTTCTTGTTAGCTGTGTGACCTCAAACACCTCATTTGCCCTCTCTGAGTCTTGGTTTCCTGATTTAAAAAAAAAAAAAAAAAAAGGGAGAAAATGATAGTCCCCACAGCTTATGGAAAGATTTCAAGGTTTAATTTTTACATGTACATTATAATGCTTCAAGCATCCTACATGTAGTTTCACATATATAGTTATAGGTACATATATGTAATATATTAAATACACATATGTCTTATTGTGTTGTATATTATTATATATGTGTAAAATGTATATATGTACATGTTCACCCCTTAGAATGAAGACTTATAAACATAAAGGCTCTCAGTAGCCTATGCTTCCTCACAAAGACAGAAGGCATGGCCAGTGTTAGAGACTGAGGGCACTTTTCCTGAAGAGGACACGACATTCCTGAGGCCATCTTGGTTGTCACAATGGGGACAGGACGCAGATGTGCCTTCAATGACCGGAGGCAAGGATGCTGCCAAAGCCCCCTCATTGCCTTCCACCTCCTGCCCATTGCCCTTGGTGTGCTCTGGGAGGAAGCCCACAGCAGGAAGGGCGGGGCCTCTGCTCAGGGTAGGGAGTTGGATGCTTGCATTTCCCAAGACCTGTGACTGTTATATAACTGGGCTGTCCATGGAAAGGCTCGTAAACCAGCTCCGAAGGCCACAAGGGTATGAGAGCAACGTGGGAGGACCAACCAGCAAGCCAGCACTGATCATCAGGAAGGTGCGTTCATGATGAGTCCTCAGAACAGGAGGGGGACTCAACTAGGTTGGCTCAGACCCCATTAGACACATGCCCACGAGTGCTGAGTGAGCCAGGCTGACATGCCTCAAGCACAGACTTTTCATTCTTCAGTGAAAAGATAGCTAGACCCTCTAGTCTACAGGAGATAGGGTGAGGGGATGGGCTTTGAAATAGAAAGTCTCTGACCAGGTCCCTTTTTATTTTTCTAAAATTATTATTCTCCACGTCTCTCCTGATGCAGGTGCTGGGGGAAAGGTGTGCATGAGTGGTTTCCTGTGTGCCCACACGGAACATGCAAACTTAGAGCAACATAGTATGTGAGACACCTGACACATCAGAAAGTACCCGGGCCTAGCCGGGTGCTGGGGTTAGCTTTTCAGGAAAGTCCTGTGTGATTCTCTTCAGACCTTCTCCTATCAGGAGTCCTGAGGGTTGAAAGAAAGTCCACACTCTGTTGTCCAGAATGTAAAGTACGCAGGTCATGGTGATGAATTACATGCGTGAAGGCAAATGCCACAGAGATGCGGCAGGAGGGTGGTGAGTTTAAAGCCAGCCTGGGTTATATCTTCCAGAACTAAACACGTGCCTGGGTAGTAGAGTGCTTGCCCACCACACCCAATCTCCAGCACCACAGAACAAAGCCACAACTGGTCCTGAACTCAGCAGCTCAGAGAACAGCAGAGCAGCTGAGTGCCGCTGTGCGCATGCTCACAACAGTCGACATTCACGTATAAACCAGTTGGCGTTGGGATCAAGGCTCCCTAACCGTTTGGAAGATGGAAACTAAAAGCGAGGGTAATTGTTTTTAGATTATTACTTTTGAACACTGGGACCACAGATCGTTGCTCCTCCTTTCAAGACAGCCTATCACTTAGCAGCTCAGTTGGCCATGTTTGCGCCCTGTGCTCTCTCCATCCAGATGTTCTTGCCTGCTTGTGCACATGTGACCTCGTGCATGGCCCAGTTAAAGTTCAGCAACCGGTGGTTGGAAAGAGGACTTGAGCTGCTCCCTCTGTCCCTGGGGCAGAGGTGACATGTGCTCTTTGCATCTTATGCTCCCTGGTGCAGAGGCTCTGCCACTCTGACTGTCCCTAGCTCACGCAGCTAATGGCAGGGTCTGAACACTACACGTATCTTTCTTTTTTCTCTCCACCCTCCTGCCCTCCTTTCCCTTGCTTGGACTTTTCTAGATGGTGCAGAAGCCCCTAACCTCCCCTCCAAACTGCACTGTCATAGTTCCTGGCCCAGCCATGCAGAGGGTGTGACCAGGCACACAGGTCCTGGCCTGCCGACAGCTGGGGCATATTGAAGAGGATAGTTGTCCTGATATACAAGAGAACTGTCAGACAGGCTCCAGGGACCAGAGCTGACTCTGACTTGGTGCAGGGCCTGTTCTGGGACCTTCCTGGCTGGCCAGCTGGCTGCTTGTTCTATGTCCTGTCCTCGGGGCCCCTGGCCCTATATTTAGTACCACTCCTTCCCCAGCAGGATCAACTGTCTGTTGTGCCACACGCCTTGGATCATCCATTGGCCACTGCATCCAGTGGCCTGGTTTCTGACCCATGTATCTGTCAGGCTCAGGCAAAGGCTGAGCACAGAAGCAAGTTCCAACTGGTTGCAAGGCCCTTGGACACTGCTGGCTCAAAGCAATGACTTCCTCTGAGCCTCTATCCTTGCCCCACCCACCTGCCCCTTACTGCCCATGGTCCCAATGAGGGTGTCTAGGGCAACGGCTGCTTGAGGCTAACACCCAATGAATGCAGCTATTATTATTTTTATCCTCGAAGCATAATTCAAATGTCACAAGCAGTTCTGGGTGCCAGAAGCAGTGTCAGCTGCTGGGATGTTGTCTCTACCCAGCCCTGCAGAGTACAGAGGCAAATGGGAGGAGGTATGGAGACAAAGAGATGGAAGGAGGGGAGGAGAGAGGTCAACAAGAAGGATGAAGGGGGATTCAGGGGTGGGCAGAAGGGATGGGGGAGGTGAGGAAGATGAAGAGGAGGTTTATAGAAGGACCAGGGAGAGGGTAGAAGGGATAGGGAGAAGGTTTCTCACAGGCTGTCCTAATCGTGGCAGGTAAGTTTTGGCACTATCATGTTATTCCAAGTTGTAGGCTGCTCCTAGTGCTACACCATGGAGTCATTGGGAGCCTGTTGAAGTTGAGTGTAGCCAGAAGGCAGAAAAAAAAGAGAGCCAAGGGTAGACAGGAGAAGTCTGAGCCATGTGAACACTGCAGTCATGCCCAGGGAGGCTGTGGGGGAACACGGGATCGGGGACAAGGCTTTCTCAGACTCCGAGGCAAGAGGTGGCCTGCCTGCCGGGACCTGTCTGATAAAGGTTTGGGAACTTGTGTAGTGGGGGCTGTCTGTGGGCGGTCTGTGTGGAGACAGTGGCTGGAGCAGGGTGCTTGGGTGGGGAAAGACAGGCCCTGGGAGGTGAAGGATGCTAGAAATTTCAGGAGAAACTTTAGGGCAGAAGAACCAGAGAACCTGATCAGCTTCGAGTGACTCAAGCCATGCCTTGAGGGACTGGAGGTCCTCTGGCCACTGGTAACATCTATGGGCCTTGACTCTGGACCTCTTGATGGGCCTAAGCACAAGGAGCAGGGCAGGGATCTCAGGCTATGTGGTGTCTGAGACCTTGCCCACACTCACTGTCTGCACCCAGCCTGGCAGAGTCAGTGCTCTGTAAGTATTCAGGGACAGAACCCGAGGGCTAGGCAAGATGGCTTCCTCTGCGCTGGTCCCCAAGAGCTGGCTGCCAGACTCTGCCTCTCCTAACAGCCAAATCATCATCAGGCTTCCTGCTCTCTCGACCAACGGGGCACAGGGAGGGGTGATGAGGCCAGGTCAGGCTGTTTCTTTCCAGTTCCTCCTCCTCTTCTTTGAGCTGTGTTAGTGGACTGGTCTATCCTGGGTGCGGCTCCAGTTGGGCAGATTCTCCATAGGTTCTTCCTCTACAGCTCTGGCCCAGGGATAGTACCACCCTCTCTCAGAAGCCTCGACCCTGCTCATAGCTGTTTTTTTTTTCCTGTGTAACTTCTCTTTTGTTGCTTGTGCCTATTAAGTTTTGAAGGTAGGACCATCAGCTAAGATACAGAAAGCCTCGTTAAGATTTAATTTCAGAAAACCACTATTGCAGCGTAAGTATATCCCTGAAGTTGCATAGGATATGCTTATGCTAAACAGTTAACCTGCTGCTTCCCTGCATCCCTGCTGCTTACCTGCATCCCTGCTGCTTACCTGCATCCCTGCTGCTTACCTGCATCCCTGCTGCTTACCTGCATCCCCCTCACCTGACTGGGTAGCCAGTATTTTTCATTTGAAATCTTATTTTCAGGGACCCTGACTGATGTGTCTTAGGTCACAGGAAACTGCTAAAACCCTTGATTACAGAACAGGCAGGCTCAGAAGCCCAGAGCCCCAAAGCATAGAGATAGTGTGGGTGGCTTAACGAAAAATGAAGACACAGCTGCTCCTAAGTATGGTTGAGCAGAGGGTCGTTCTTGGAGATACGAGGAAAGGCACAGTCAGAGGCGCCTGGGCCAGTTCAGATTGAACAGAACCATGACAGAAATGGGGGGGGGGGGTGAGAGAAGAGAAAATAGAGAGAGGAGGAGAGAGGGCAAGCCCAGGACCAAGAGAGACACCAAGAAAGGGCATGAACAAAATGGCTGGATTATACAGGAATCAGAAGCTGGGGAAAGGGGAGCCCAGCCTCTGGGTTGGAAGGGTTTAGGATACAGCAGTAGAAGGCTTTCCTGTGGACAGGATCCATGGTCTAACGGTAGGGGTAGGGAATAAGGAGATAGGAGAGTAAGAAGACCCGTCAAGACATTCCTCTCCATAGCCTAGCTTCCTCCCCCAGAATGCCATGTGACAATAGGGACAGACCCAGAAGCAGGCACTGGCCGTTGGCAATGGTATAGCATACTAGGAAGCTAGAGGGGTGGGTTAGGAAGACCTGGAGCCCTTCTGTGGACAGTAAGCTGGCTTTGGTGTCACCTTCTAGGCATGTGACTCTCTAGGCCTCAGTCTCTCAGCCTGTACAGTGCTCAGCCTGCTGACAACACTCAGAGAGTGGGTGTCAGAGGTAGACAGAACCAAAGACCCTGCCTTTGAACTCATCGGGATTGCTTGCTGGGACAAACGAATTCCATGATGCATTACTGGGCAAGCGCCATGAAATGATTAACCCTTAAAAGTCTCCACACGCTGGTTCTCCTTCCATGGATCCAAAGCCCAGGCCTTCACCTGTGGATGCTTCTGCTGTCTGACAGATGTGGGTATCCCTCAGCTGTGCCATCCATCTTTTAACCGGAAGAGGCAAGAGCTGGAGAAGGCATGACAGGGCCATTTTCTCACTGACCTCACTCCACATAAGCCACTTCAGGTAGGCTGGGAGCGGCTTTCTAGCTCTGTTCCTAGGAAGAAAAGGACAACAGCTTGATGGCAGCCACAGGGCTCACCCACACTCCTGTGCTATCTCTAACAATACCCAACAACGTGGGAGGAGGCCCTAGAAGGATACTCCTCTGTCCCTTATATGACCCCATGACAGAGAGCTGTCAGGCAGCATCATATTGAGCTCCCTCAGAAACAAAACCTGGGACAAGGACCCTGTGTGTATTATTCTACTTTCCATTGCTACAGCAAGATAGCCAAGGCCGTGTGGTTTGTAGAGAGATTTACTTAACTCACATGGCTGTCAGCTGACTGTCCCTGATTGGGGAGCCCCATAGGCTAGCCTTTAGTAAGGACACTCGGTTAGGTCTCTCCATGGCCAATGGCATCATGATGGGCATACATGCCAGAGGGAGAGATTACACGGTGAGATGGGGGAAGCCAGAGAGAGGGGGGCGCATCAAGGATTAAGTTATTTCTTTTCCAACAGCTCATTTTGATCAGGGATCCCATGAGAACCTTGCCAATCTCTTGGGGCAACATCCCTAATGACCTAACCACTACCATCTAGGCTCTACTACCTCTTAAAGGGCACACAACCTCACTATTACCATGTACTACTGCTGCTGCTGCTGCTACTGCTATTACTACTACAACTACTGCTACCACTGTTACTATTATCACAGGGCTTGCCTCTGACACATGAGGATAAACCATGTCCAAACCACCTCACGATCTCACAAAATGCTGTAGAGGGGGAAGGTAAGAGACAGAAGGTCAGCCAAGAGCCTGGCCTCAGGTGACTAAGTCCCCATAGATCCAGCACCTTTGATGTGTCATGAAAGAAGGAGCTGAGCCTTGGGACTGAGTCTTCTCTCTGGTACTTCAGAAAGGCAAGGACTGACAAGTAGAGGGCTGGATTGTGTACACAGTGCTCAAGGCGAGGGGACAAGGACAGGCACCTAAGGTCTGCTATGCTCACCAGACATACAGGAGGGCAAGGATCAGTTCAGGCCGATGTTCATACCCCGTGCCTCTGGTCTCATGGCTCCTTCATGTCCATGGAACCTTGATGCAGGACTATAGTTTGTCCCAATTCATATGGAAAGCAGGGAGTGGGCCGAGGGTAGCACCTGTAAACTACCTACTGTGTGCAGAGCCCAGCTCCATCCTCAGCCAGCCAGGGGTCTAGCAGCTGATGCCACGGAGTCAGATAGAATGTTCTCTGGAGAGTCAGCTAGCCCCTTGGCTTTGGCGGAGTCCGAGAACCATGTTCCCAGGTCAGGGACAGAGGCAGCTTCACACTTATTATAGGAATCACAGGCTGAACAGGAATGATGAGCAGATAAGCAGTACACAGTCGTGTCTAGTACTGGGAATGCCATCGAGCCCAAGTACAGCAGCCAAGGGCATTGATCTCAGGGTCCTAAAGCCTCTCCCTAGGGTGAATGCTGTTCAGAGAGTGGAGATCCTAAGCATACAGCTTCCAGGGCCTTGTGTGCTCAGCTGGGCATGTGGGTGGTCCTCCCGACTCCCACCTTCCCCAGGAAGCCCCCGGGGTTTTAGCCAGATCTGAATGTCCTCCTGGCTCAGGGATGTTTGGAATTGAGACAGGTTAGATGATAGCCTCACCACTCACCTTGACTTTGCTTCTTATGCAGCCACTGAGTTTCTGGAGACACAAAGCTCTTGGCTTTGGATTCTTAGTGTGTCACATGGGGTTCTCCCTAGACCAAGTTGCTGCAGGTCTGCAGTCTGGGAGGGCTTGATGCTGGCCATTTCTCAGGGCCTCATAAGGCCAAGGTCATGGCTGAAACTCCTATCTCGAGGCCCTAGGGAGATGCTGTCCAAAATTCTCCAGCGTGTTGACAGAGCTCTGGTCTTTTTGTCCTGCCCACCATTGGCAGGGGTCATTCTCAGCTGCTGTGGCTGCCATGGTCTTTGTCCACCACCTCTGCTCTCATAGCAGGAAAAACCCACTCTCCATCCTCACTATCCCTCAGGCCAGATTTTGGAAGTCAGTCAAGAAAAGGGGCTCGGTTGTCGAAGGTTCCAATGTGCTCAGGTAAACCTGGGGAGACTCCTTTTCCTCAAATTGACTGGTCTGTGTCCTTCATCGAACTTAAGAAATCCCTGGTCCCATGGGAAGCACGTGCAGGTGACCACAGCCTTAGGACTCTGGGAACAGTAACGGGTCGTTTAGGAACTGGCCTTCCTCCTTGGTTCCCAGAATGCCCTGCTCTCCCTTCTTCCTCACCACAGCCCCCACGTGACCTCCTCACTGTCTCTCCCCACAGTTAGGATTTTGGAGTACATTGGGAGCCCTAAACGTGATAATAAAAAGGAGGCCTGGGTCTAGACCACCCAGGGAGCTGGTAAAAGCCACCCAGGTCGGGATGCTCATCCAAGCTCCAAGCAGCATTATTTCCCAGGGCTAGGGAGCTGCTTCCCAGCTCAAAGGAAGGGATTGCAGTCCTGGGCTGGGTATGCTGCGGGGGTCTGGGAAAGCATGCAGGCGCCCTCTGGTGGACTCTTTGGGATCTGCTCTAATGGAAAGGGTAAAAGTCGGTGGGAGAGCCCGAACAGCTCTGGCTTTTCTCCAGTGTGGCAAGAAAGCATTCTAGGCGGGGCCCCATCTTCACCAGGGAACCATCATGGTACCAGAGGTGGGTGTGTGCCCGCACCAGCAACTCCTTTTTATCACGGACGCAGGCGCCGTCAGCAAGACTGTGTGGGAACTGTCTGCAATGCACTATCTCCCAGGCTTAGCCAAGAACCGGCTCTAGGCGGCCTTGTTCTGACCTCCCCCAGGCTCCTAGGCTCCTTGGGAGCTCACAGCAACCAGCTCCTATTAGAAGTCCCCTAGGTACCTTGGTGCCACAGTTGGGACTGATAGGGCAATTCTAGTTACCGCGCAGGGAGAACAGTTAATGCGGTGACAGGGTGCCACACCCAGCCGTCTTGAGCTCTGCAGTGCACCTCAAAGAGCCTTGACTTGGGCTTAGTGAGCCCTGAGTCCAGACTCAACCCTGCGATGTGACCTTGGGATGGTCACTGTCCATCTCTGAGTTTCTGTTTCCTCTTCTGTGAAGGAGAAATGCTAGCCCAGGCTCCCAAGGACCGCTCGGAGGACCCAGAGAGGAAGTCACCACCATCATTGCTCCAATGAGATCTAGATGGTTCCTGCTTGGCTTCAGCATTGCCGGGGGTAGTAAGGTAGACGGCTGATGGTCACATACACAGCCCAGGGAGCTGGCCTCAGTGATCCTGAAGAAGAGGAGGCAGACACACAGACGTTGTGGCAGGAGCTTAGCTGGTTACAAGCCAAGTGTGAACTGCTCTGACCTGCCCCTGTCCTTTGCTCTGACCCTGCTTCTGCCCTCCTCCTGCTGTGGCTGTGACAAGCCCCTGCTCTGCACCTGCCCTGCACCTGTTCTGCCCTTGTCCCAGCCTTGCCCTGCCCCTGCCGTGCCCCTGCCTTATCCCTGGTCCTTCTACTCTGATTTTGGTCCTGTCCTGTCTTGTCCTGTCCTGTCCTGACCAAGCCTTGTCCCAGTACTTTCCCTAGTCTTTCCCCAGGGAAAAACTGTCCAAGGAAGTTGAGGCCAAGGATGAGACTGAATCTTAAAGTAAATCAAGATGTGGGGGAGTTGAAGGGAGAGACAAGTGCACACTCCTTTATTCTCAGCCCTGCTTTGATCTCAGAACTTGGCTTTGTTATTGAGACACTATAACCCAAGCTAGTTCCATCTCACTGTGTAGTTAGTCCAGGCTAGCCTTGAACTCATACCGTTATGCTGTCTCATCTTCTCAAGTGCCAGGATTCAGGTAGGGGCCACCACATCCTAGCTGTAAGCAGCTTTCCAAAACAAAGATCCATCTCTGTCACCAGCACCTCTGTGGCCTTGGGAGTCCCAAAGGAACTGGACCCATTGTGGCTTGGGGGCTTCACTTTGGTGTTTCTCTCCCTTTCCAGGTTCAGTGACTAAGAAAGCAGAGACCAGAACGGCTCATCTGGTTTGCTTAGTAGTCCCTCAGAGATTCTACTCCAGTCATTGTGAGCACTAGTCAGACATTATCCAGCCCTCAACCCTTGAACTGCCTGCCTATTGGAATGATATCTGGCCTGGATGTTCCCTGGGGAATCAAGACTGAGCTTCATGCTGTACTGGGTGCCCAGGTATGGTACTGGCTAGCCATGGGACCCTGAATATGTCTGTGTGAGCAGCCAGCTGCTCAGCTCTGAGTGGGGAACACAAATGCTGATGTTACCATGAGTGCCACAGAGGAAAAGGGTCCAGGTGCCTGGGTTAGGCTGCCTAGTGGCGATATCTTGCAACCTCTGGCAAGCTTGGTCTCAGGCTCTCAATTTCTCTTTCTATGCAGCAAGGAGGTTATAGGTATATGGAAAGGGGAACAGTAACCACACACACACACACACACACACACACACACACACACACACACACATGCAGCTTACACACACACATATATATATACCTATACAAATAAATGTACATAAAACTCATACTTATATAATTATTTCAACATCACCGAAAATAAGAATTGTTGCTGTGATGGCTAGCTGTAATTGTCAACTTGATGCAACCTCAAACCATTTGGGAAGATAGCTTCAGTTGATGAATTGTCTGCTGTGTCAGGTTGGCCTGCAGATATCTCTGGGTGTGTGTGTGGGGGGGTTGTCTTGATCATTTTAATCAATGTAGGAAAGCACAGCTCATTATGGGTGGCATCATTCCCTAGGCAGGAAGTTCTGACCTATCGAAGAGTAGAGAACGCTAACTGAGTTCAAGTGAGTAGGCAAGGAAGGAGCCATGCATGTGTTCACCTCTCTCTGCTCCTGACTAAGGATGCGCTGTGACTGTTTTAAGTTCCTGATGCCTTGACTTGGACACATGATGAACTGTGACTTGAGGTTTTTTGTTTGTTCTGCTTTACTTTTGGTGTTTTGGCCAGAATGCTTATCACAGCAACAGAAACAAAAATAGAGTATGTATAATATTTACTCCATGTTAGTTAGGCTCTCTCAAATCTCCTCACAAGCTCTAAGGTACAAAGAGGATAGGTAGGTAAGGACCTTTTCTAAGGTCAGCCAGTGGTGGGCTGGGGCTCCAACCCCCATCTGATTTAATAGCCACGATGAAGGTTCTGATGTGGGGAAGGAACTCTGAAATCCCAGCTCTTCCCTGGAGGTGACAAGGTGTCACAGGTGACCTCTGGTGGGGCTCAGCAGAGAAATGGCCCTGGCAGACGGATGGGGTTGGGTGGGGGTGCCACAGCACTGCAGAGCAGGCTCATGGTGGAAAGTTTCTGAATTCAAGGATTAGTGGGAGATATGGACAGGATCTGGCCTTGAGTGCTGAGCCAAGGTCATGTGTCTCTTTGTAACAGACACCTGTTGCACCTGCTGAACCTGCTCCGTCAAACAGGACATTCCTGTGCTCGGCTCTTAGGCTCCTAAGATTAGTCTGCTAATCCTCCTCAGTCACCTCCTGCTTAGTACGATGTCATGCTTTCATGGTGTCCCCAGCCATCAAGTGGTATGGCCTGTGCCCAGGCTTCTGTTGAGAAATCAGGAGGTAGAAGGTGCACTCAGAGAGCCATTGGCTCTGCCCCACGGTCCTGGAGTAAACCTGGTCTGACTGCCTAGCTCCACTCAGTGACAGGGCTCTATGTTCTGTCTGTGTAGCTGCTGAAGGGGGCATCTGTCCATCTGACTTGGATCCATCTCCACAGGTTGCAGAGATGGGAGGAATCCCAGGTAACCCTGGTGGACACCATGGTGGATCTCCATGGCAAACTCTTCACAGCCATCCAGGATGCCCCACAGCGCCAGGAGCTCTTCTCTCAGATAGAGCAGGCCGTCCTCCAGAGCCTGGAGACTCTAGCAAAGAGAACCATTGTGCCGTAGGTGATATTTAAAGCCTAAACCACTTGCCCTGGATCAGAGAGAATTGGAGACCCCTTTTTACAGGAGAGTCTAGGTGAGGCTGTCTTCTTTGATCCTTGCAGGTGTCAGTCCAAGACCAATCTCTGACTGTCTATGTGGCTCATGTGTACCCTCTCTGAGCCTCAGTTTCCTTATGTGTCAAATGGGGACGCACAGTAGGACGAAAGATCTTGTGAGATGCCAAACAGCAACCTCCTCCAAAGCGTTTAAAAAAAAAAATACTGCTTCCCCACTTTCTCCTTTATGGCTATCTTATAGGGAGGAGAATTGTTGCCAGAATGAGGAGGTGGCAGGTGACAGAAACTGCCCAGTTACACTGCCACCGGGAGCCAGAAGGTTGGTTGGCCGATTGGTTAGTTCAAGACTAGTACAATGGGATATTTGCAGAGCCTCTGCCCCCTAGTGGTAGTGATCTGGAACTGCGCCACCTGGTAGCTTTTCTTTGGAGAGCATCCTGTGTCCACACTGGGCATTTCTTCCCACAGTACTCAGGATTATATTTGTCTTTTACCGAAGGTCCAATTGTTTAGTTCCTTATGACTCCTCCTCACTCCTGATTGTGAGTTAAGAACTTTGCGTGAAAGTGTGGCTTGTTACCAAGTTTTAGGGAGCATTTTAGCCAGAGTATTCTTGTCATTTGCAAGTTAGCATCGGGGAAAGGAGGCCACTCGATCGGCCCTGTGTCACCCCAATTTACATCCTGGTGTCTGTCTGCCTAGCATAGCCCCACAGCCAGTATGGCTGAGCCTCAGTCAGTCCTGAGGCTGTAAGTCTGACTCTGTCCTGCATCTCCCAGGGCCTTCTGTGTCCGCCCACTCACTCAATAGTGGTACAGAGTTCCTCTGGGCAGGACCAAGCTCTGTGGATACCCCAGAGAGTCTGGTAAACCAAGATGTTCTCACCCCTGTCACCTCAGAGCCTGAAGATCTGACTGTGCCAGCTGCAGAAGAGATGTCAAGGAGAGAGGTGGGCAGAGAGAAGCCAGAGTCCCCTTCCAGAAGGGACATTTGATATCCCTTTGATATAAAATCCATCTTTGATATTTGATGCATACTTGTATGCTGGAAGCTACAATATGAGTTCAGTCAGCTAGCAACCAGCGTCACCCAATATGCCATCACACACACACACACACAGAGGAGGGGGGAAGACAGAGACACAGAGAGAAACAGAGAGAGGCTACAAAGAGAAACCTAGAGACATAGATATATAAATACGGATGCAAACACACACATGCGTATAAACTCATGGAAATACAGACAGGCCTAATCAGACAAACAGACACATACGAACAGCAGACACAGAGCCTGTGCATCCCACTCTCTTCTTGGTGGCCATCAGCTTTCCCGGGTGTCCTTTGGGATGGGCAGATGTTTGTCTTCAGCTGGGAGAACTGAGGCCAGCTCTGCTAATGCCTATAGCTGGGACCCACCTGTTCTATCCTAAAGCCTGGCACCTCATTCAGTCTTTCCTCGAACCTCTGCAACATTTGTGGCGGGCACAGTAGTTTCTGGGTGTCACTGTATGCTATTCTGGTCATCCTGCTGTCCTGTGCTCAGCACACAGATTTAATCGAGGACCTGGGATTTTGGCACTTCAAGGCCCCTCCTGGTCTGAGAAATGTATTCTGGCTTTCTCCCTTCACCATCCATGAGCCACAATGCCCCTCATCTCTGCCTTTCAGCTCCAAAGTCAGGGAGGGCCCTTGGGGCTCTTTGCTTAAAAGACGCCAGAGTTGAAGTCCAGTCTGGAGGCTTCTGTTTTCCAAACAAGGGGCAGAGAGAGGAGCTGGGTGGCAGAGTAGAGACTCTCTGCCTGCCCTCCACACCCTGTGTTTTAAGACAGAGTCTCAGTATGCGGCTCAGGTTGACCTTGGATTCACAAATCTCCTGCCTTGCTGACCAAGTGCTGGGCTGGCAGACTTGCACCTTTATATCCAGCTGTGCATTCTCCTCTCAAAGCTGAGAGGCAAAGCCATTGCATCCGGCCATGACCTTAGAAGACTAAGTCCCAGGCCACCAACGTGCCAGAATGAGGTCCACTGAGTTCCTCAGACTCACCCAACTCTGCACCCATCACCCAAGGAAGAGCTGATGATTCCAGTCAAGAGGCCCAACTGAGAGGGTTCACCCAAGCTCTCTTTGTAAGGACTGTTTAGGCCGTGTAGCAGGAGGAGCTTCCACGAGCTCTCAGAGTGGAAGACTGACTCGGGGGTGGTTCCAGGTAGAGGACACTCTGGCTGGAGTGATACGGGTCATGGCAGGGGTGCTGAAAGGTGGGTTGAGCCTTGTCCTCCTGCACAACCTGCTGCTTAGCTAAGTGCAACTGCCCATCAACAACATGGCCCAGTGGTGTTGCTCCTCAGCTGACAGCTTGCCTGACACTGAACCTCTTCTCTGGTCAGAAAAGGACTGACAGATGCCCACAGAGCCTGCCTTCCCATGGGTACTGAGGCAGCGGCATCTAGGGTCTCTGTGCAGGCCAATTTCATATCAACTTGACACAGGCTCCAGTTATCTGAGAATGGGAGATAAGAAAACGCCTCTCTAAGACTGTGCTGTAGGCAAGCTTGTAAAACATTTTTTTAAATTAGTGATTGATGGGGGCGGGCCCAGCCCATTGTGGGTGGGGCTTTCCCTGGGCTGGTGGTCCTGGGTTCTATAAGGAAGCAGGCTGAGCAAGCAAAGGGGAGCAAGCCAATAAGCAGCAGCCCTCCATGGCCTCTGCATCAGCTCCTGCCTCCAGGTTCCTGCCTTGCTTGAGTCCCTGCTGTTACTGCTTTTGGCGATGAACTGTTCTATGGAACTGTAAGTGAAATATACTCTCTCCTTCCCTACTTACATCTGGACATGGAGTTTTAGCATAGCAATAGTAACCCTGACCCTACAGTTTCTGTTAGCCTCTCAACAAACCCAAGCACCACGTAAGTGAAGGGGATTGGGAGGGGGTGCACAGGTGTATGTCTGCCTTTGTTGGTGTTTATATGGAGACCACCTTGGCCAAGGCCACAACTCCCATACCTCATTTACCTTGCTGGATGCACACCCCCTCACACATGTGAGACATGCACACAGCATCCCCTTGCACACAGGAGGACACATGGGTAGACACATGAGAATGTTCTAGAGTTGGGGGCTCTAGTGCTAGGAGAAGCCTTGACTCCCTCCTCTGGGACTCAGCCAACTACCCTGTGCTGCCTCTTTGCTGCCCCCCCCACCCCCACTGAGATACTTATCACTGCAGCAATGGAAAACGTCAGACTGACTTCAACCAGTGGCAGAGCATGGATTTATTTCTTTAAAACGTTTTTGAGATAAAAATTCACATACGTTAAAAACATGCCTCCCTTAAGTATACCCTTAATGCTGCCCGTCAAAATTGTACTATTTAGAGCCGGGCGTGATGGCACACGCCTTTAATCCCAGCACTCAGGAGGGAAAGGCAGGAAGATTTCTGAGTTCGAGGCCAGCCTGGTCTACAAAATGAGTTCCAGGACAGCCAGGGCTACACAGAGAAACCCTTTCTCAAAAAAAAAAAAAATTGTACTACTTAATACAAGGTCATTCCATCACCTCTGAAAGGTGTGTGATGCTAGCCCCCTTCTGTTAACCCAGCTTCTGGGTGCTGTCCCTTTGAGTTGCCTGACACCTCCTGCACCAAAGCCACACCGTCCGTCTTGATTGCTGTCATTCTGTAGTGAATTCGAGGTTGTGATGTACTTGCCTCCACCACCAGGACAAGTCTGCTGTTGAGAGTGGGTTTCAGGCACGGTGTGATCCAGCACTCAGCGGCACTCTGAAGGACCTGTTTTGTCTGGCATCTTCAGCACAGGCTCACCTCAGTTAATGCAAGCTCAATATAAGCATGCAAGCTAGAATCCTGAGTCTCTCTGCACGTCGAGAACGCCCACGAGCCGCAGTAGCCATGAGTAAGACTTGCCTGGTGAAGCTCAGGGACAGCCATTTCTTCTGGTGTTCATGTAATTGTGAGCCCCTGGGATTTTTGCAAAGCCTTCACATTATAGCCAGAATGTTGTGACTTCTGGGTAAGAGGCATGTGTCTAGATGGCTGCCACAAGTTCATTTCATCAGGTCCCCATCAGTTCCTCATCCGACACTAGTCCATCCAGTCACCCAAATGCACCCAACATTGAGTTAGGTATAGCTGGAGATGGGGCAATAGAAACGAATGCCCCTCGGAGAGGGAAACTCAGTGCGGGTCAGCAATTCTCTGTGTGGGTCAGTGATACTCAGTGTAGGTCAGCGTTACTCAGTGCAGTTGGGATTTTTGAAGAAGCATGGGAAGTGGCAGACTGTCACATTCAGGATACCACACAAGAATCTAGTCTCCTGGTCATCTATCTAACACTAGCAGGCTGTGCAACTTCCGATAAGACACTTGACCCCTCTGTGCTTCTTTTATGCTCTTGCCTGGGATGTTGATGTCCTGTCCTTTACAGATCCCCACTTTGTTGCTGCCGTGGCCTCTGGGAAGGGGGTGTCAGGGCAGAAGGACTAGCAGCTGAGAGGTTTATTTTCCTTCTCAGGAATTTGTATTGGGCAAGATGGAGACTGTGAGAATGAGCTTGCAACTCTTGGAGCCCAAGGATGCTGTCAGGGCACAGTCTCAAAGGCCGGAGGCTCAGGCAGTGCAGCGCACCCTTGAGGACATCCCCAAGGCAACTCGGTGTGAGAAGCCCCAGGACCCCATTTCCCAGCATCCTCAGAGCTCCTGGCCTAGGTCCCAGGCATCACATGAGCTAGCTCACTCTGCCTCTTTTTCTCTCCATTGTTCCTCTGAGGAGGAGGAGATGGAGGAGGAAGCCATATGTTGTTTTCAGGGAGTGGGGAAACAGGGGGGCAGGCAAGGTTCTGGAACCTGCCGGATGTGAGGTGCTGTTGCTACCCGTACTGGGGGGATTGTCACAAGTGCCTGGGGTAGGCTGATAGAGAATTGGTGGCATATGTAGGACAGGGCCCCTCTATTTGTGTGGCCTGTCACCTCTGGGCTCCAGGATCTTTCTTGCTGTGACTGTGGCCTCTTAATGCAATGTGCTTCTGACAGTTTGTCTGTTAGGAATATCAGTCATGGGGAATGTGAAGGAGTCTCCACGTCACCAGATTTGTGAGGGTTGTGCTTGACCACAACGGCCAGGGAGCTAACAGGGGACTAGATTTGTAGGCGCTCTGATCATGAGTCCCCCAGAAGCTACCCACACCAAGTGTCTTCCCACTGCTTGGAATACATCAGCCCTCAGAAGGTCTGGCAGAAGAAGGCTCTTCTCTGAGCTGGTTTTCCTACCCTAAAGTTGGGTGAGGAGGTGAGTCACCCACATACACACAGAGCCTGAAACGCCTCCTTTAGAGTAGGGAATGTGTGTCCCCAGGAAGCCACAGGCAGCTGTACCTTGGCTGTGCTGTTCACTCCACAGGCCTGTTGGTGTGTGTGGGGGGGGGGGGGGGCGGTGACGAGCAGCCAGTGAGCTAGCTGCCAGCAATGGAGAGCTGTACACAGTGGCGGATGGTGAATGACAGTGGGCTGTCATCAGTGGGTGGCAGGCTCCACTGGGCAGAACAGGGAGGGAGTTCTGTAGCAGGGGGAGAGGGAGACTGTGTGTGTCAGTCAAGAAAGGGAACAGTGAAGGAGGCTGTGTCAAGAAGGAGGCCACCATCCTCTTGCATGAATTTCAGAAGGAAGAAGTTGGGGAGGAGCTGGAAAAGGTGGCCAAGGCACTGGGGCAGATACTAAGGGCCTAAGCCATCATGGCTGCCTGAGAAGAGGACAAATTGTGAACAAGAACCCCCCAACAGCAGGCTAAGGGCAAGCTTTCGACTTGAGTCCCGGGGCTGTGGTGAGTAGTGTTGGTTGCTTTTCTTGTTTCTTGACAAAATACTAACAAAAACAGCTTATGGAAAGATGGGTGTGTGGGGGCTCGCTGCAGGGCTGCAGGCCATCACAGAAAGGAAGACTTGTGGAGCAGCTGGTCACAGTGTGTCTGCTGTGGGGGAGCAGGGAGAGGCGGATGTCGCTGCCTACTTGTCTCGCAGTCCTCATTTTTCACTCAGCCCAGGACCCCAAACTCACGAAAATAAATAAAACTGGCAGGGAGGGTTCACAGTCAAGCAAATCGAGAAAATGACTAAGAACAGCCTAGAAAGTGCTAGGTGTTTCAACCATATAAAAGACAAATTGAGGGACAGTGTGAATGTGTCCGAGATGAGCTCTTTGACATGGTGGATCCGTTTTCATAATTCTCTGGAGCGCAGTTTGATCTGAGGTCCTAGGGCTAGGCTAGGTAGCTAGTCGGATATCGATGGAGACTGAAGAAGCTGGGGCACTGAATGGGGTCTGAGGGCCCAACGAGCGGCTCATCAGGCACTGTGATGTCAACTTGATGTCTCTGTTGTCAACTTGATACAGCCAGGAAGAGACCCTCCAGTGAAGAATGGCCTCTTTTAGATTGGTGTGTGGGCTTGTCTTTGGGGCATTTTCTTGATCGTTCATTGATGTGGGAGGGCCTAGCCCACTGTGAGAGTTACCATCCTGATGCAGGAGAATCAAGGCTCTGTAAGAAAGGAAGCCGAGTTTGAGCCTGGGAGGAAACTAATGAGGAGCGGTCCTCTGTTAGTCTTGGCTTCAGTTCCTGTCCCCCACCCCCTTCCCTCAGCGGTGGACTGTGACATGGAAGAGTAACCCAAATAAACCATTTCCTCACCATGTTCCTTTGGTCATGGTGTTTATCAAAGCATCAGAGATCCATCTAGAACAGGTTACTTGCTACCGAGCTGGAAGACCTGAATTCTCTCGCCTGGACCCACGTGGTGTATGAAGAACACCGACTCTTATATGTTGTCCTTTGCCCTCCACACATGTGTTGTGGCACATACACATGCTCCCACCTACATAAAAATGGAACCTGAGTTTGTATCTTTGACTCTGGCTGAAGAGAGCATTCTAAACAGCCTGTAAAAAAAAAAATGCTGTGTATCCATAGGTTTTCTGATAAAAACCAAAACAGCTGTCCCCTCCCCCTTTTAAAGTTAATCCAAACGGTCCTGTCAATCACCTGGACAGGAAATCCCTTCTCAGGAATCTGTGTGTTCCCTAGAGTTTAAAAACCAGTTCTGGAACCTGCTCAACCATGCGGGTTGGCACTGAGGGCAGTCTCTGGCCTTTTCCCCGGTTTTGCTTCTCCCAAGTCCTTCGAAGCATTTCCCAAAATGTGCCTGCCATCTTCCCTCATTAAATTAGGACCTCAGATTGATCATGCGCAGGTGTGTGTCCCTTAGTGGGGGCCCACCTCAGACTGAGCATGCGCAGGTGTGTGTATGTATGTGTGTGTGTGTGTGTCCCTTGGGGGGGGGCGCCAAACTGAGCATGCGCAGGTGTGTGTCCCTTAGCGGGGCCCACCTCAGACTGAGCATGCGCAGGTATGTGTCCCTTAGCAGCCCACCCTCACCAGCTTCCAGTGTTTAAGGATGGCATTGCTTCAGAAATAATCCCTGTGCTCTGCAAACCTGCTACAGGCAACGCGTTCTTCTGGATGCTCTTAGTTCTTGGCGTGCTTTTCCTTTGTCCGCACCAAGAGGCTGGGTTACAATTAAACCCACCTCACACGATGGATTGAATTATTGGCACCAGGTTGCCATCCTACTGTGGCCGTGTGTAAATCCATGCTTTGGCCCGAACTCCCCGCTAGACAGTCTGTTTTTCCAACTCGGAATTGGGTTTAGCAATGTGACTTCCTTTGTCCAGTAAGATGTTATTGGAGTCTGACTCTAGCAGAGAATTAATACATGATTGTGCAGTGCCTGTGAGCTTGACCATGTTGAGATCATGCCTCAGGGAGACCCCTGGTTCCAGAAGGATGTGAGTCGAATGGAACAGACTTTCATCCACATAAACCATTTATTTGGTCCTTAGTCAACTCACAGGCCCACGAAAGACCAATAAATGGTTAGAGTATACACCAATGAGTGTGTGTGTGTGTGTGTGTGTGTGTGTGTGTGCGACTGCTTATTACACAGCACTAGCTGACTGATACATCTGTACATTAACTAGGTCTAATACACACCAAACCAAGACTCATCTTCTTTTTAATGGGAGAGGAGTTGGGCAGGAGAGTACATACTACTCTTGCAGAGGACCCTGGTTCAATTCTCAGCACCTCCTAGCAGCTCACAGTCATCTGTACCTCCAATTCCAGGGAATCCAGTGCCCTATGGTGACTTCTCTGGGTTCCTTACACAAGTGATTCACATATGCATGCTAAGACGCACACACATGCACATAAGCATTCTGTTTTGTTAAAGTGGCAGAGGGCTGGAAAGATGGCTCAGTGGTTAAGAGTACTTGCCACTCAATCAGAAGGTGTAAAGTTCTGATCCTAGCACACACATCAGATGGCTCCTGGAAACCTATAACCCCAGCTTCAAGGAATCTGAGACTTTCTTCTGGCCCCCACCAGCATTCACACATACGCCCATGTGTATATATTCACACAGACATATGTGAACACATAAGTAAAATGAAAAGTGGGAAGGAGTCTGTCCTGCCTTGGAGACAATGGTTAGGATGGATGGAACGACAGGTTATCATTTTGTCTTTTGTTATGTATACTTTTTATATCTTGTCCAAAGTGTCTGTAATAAACATGTTTACCTTTTATAATCAGAAAAAGAAAGCTCACTTTTAAAAACAGAAGCAAATTCTTCTTGGTGTTTTTTTTTTTCGATTTCTTAGTGTCCCAAACAAGGGAAATGCCACACCCTCTGGGCAGGTTTTGTGAGGCTCATTCCCAAAATGTAAAGAAGTGAAAAGCTTAATTCAGTTCCCAAAGAGCAGGGAAGCGAGAGCCCGGCTTGACAATCTCTCAGCCCAGTAGCTGAGAAACTGGGCTTGGATGGATGCCGAGTAGATTCATGCAAAAACACCACTCTCACCTCAAAGGGAGGAAGAGAGAGCAGATTCTGGAGTCAGTTGAGTCATAGGCTTGTTCAAACATATGAGGGCCATACCTAAACATAGCATAATGCAAAATACATTTAGTCCCACTTCCTAAGTCTCTATAGTCTATAGCAGTCTCAACAATGTTAAAAGTTCAAAGTTCAAAGACTTTTCTGAGATCCATCCAATCACTTAACTGTAATCCCCAAAGTAAGACAGGAAACTGACTGGGCAAACTCCAAACTCTGCATCTCCAAGGGTAATGTCAAAGCAGTCTTCAGATCTCCAACTCCTTTTTCATCTTTGTTGACTGCAACCAACTTCTTTCTCCTGGGCTGCTTCCACTCCCTGCTAGCAGCTTTCCTCAGCAGATAACTCATGGCTCTGGCATCTCAAACATCTTGGGGTCGCCAAGGCAACTTCAATGTTACATCTTCTTGTTTCAATGTCTGGGACCCATACATGATCTTCTGGGCTCCTCCAAAGGGCTTGTGTCACTTCTCCAGCTCTGCACTGTGTAGCACTCTAGGCTCTGGTTGATCCACTCCACTGTTGCTGCTGATGTTCTTGGTGATCAGGCATCTCCAATACACTGGGGTCTTCTGCTGCAACTAGGCTTTACCAATAGTCTCTCATAGGCTATCTTCATGGTGCCAAGCCTCAACTCCTCTGCATGACCCCTTCAGTCCTGGGCCATCAACTACAGCTGAGTCTACACCTTCTCCAGTGGCCTCCCATGACCTCTCACAGTGCCAAGCCTCAGCTGCTCTTCATGACTCCTTCATGCCTTCAAAACCAGTACCACCTGGGTAACTCTTACAAATTACCAAGAACACAGCTTCTTTGTGCTCTAAGAAAACACTTCATAGAAGACTTCATCTCAGTGATGCTGGTCTCTTCTTAATCACCACTAATTTCTTAGCTCCAGCTAACCAACATCTTTGTCCCAGTGGTCCCCTCTATTCTGGACTCTAAAGCCAGAGCCACATGACTGAAGCTGCTGAGTTCTGCTGCTTGCAGGATCTGGAACATGGCCCCCTTGTTCTACTACATTACCACTAGCTTTCTGTTTTCCAACTCCTTCACTACCTGAACTTGTCTATCCTGGATCTTGTTCTATAGATTGACCTTGAACTCACAGATCTGCATGCCTGTCTCCTGGGATTGAAGGTGTGTACCACCATGCCTGGATTTAAGCTTTTCTTCACTTAAAACTTGCTCTGTCCCAGGCTGGCCTTGAACTCAGAGCTCTGCTTGGCTCTATCTCCTGTGGTTAAAGGTGTATAACACCATGACTGGATCTAAATTTAGCTGGGTAAGATCTTGCCCTGAAGTCTCACTCCCTTAATCTGTTATGTCTTAGAACACAGGATTCTGCTCCATTTCACTTCCTGGTGTCCCTTTAATACTCGAACCATATCTTTTATATTTCCCCTTTTTAAGCTTGCTATGCTTGTTCAAAATGCTCTTCAAGAAACTTAGCCAGAGAACAAAGTCTCTGCTGGGCTTTTTGGAGACTTCTTTTGTCAATGCAATTCATCTGAGTCTCTTGACCTTAGCCTCAGGCTGACTCTTCAGACAAGGGCAAAAAGTAGCTACATTCTTCATCAAAATACCACAAAACAGTCTCTACACCACATACTGAAAGTCTTCTCTTCTGAAACCTCCTGAGTCAGGTCTGCACAGCTCAAATCACCCACAACAACAAAGTCTTCCAATATTCCTACAAGGATAGCTCATCAAACCCCACTTGAAGCATTCCATGGCTTTCCAAATCCAAAGTCCCCAAATCCCCATTCTAAAAAACAGAACAAAACAAAACAAAACAAAACAAAAAAAAACAAAAAACCATGGTCAGGACCTTCCCAGCAATATCCTAGTCCCTGGTACCAACTCTGTCTAAGTTAGGGTTTTACTGCTGTGGACACTGTGACCAAGGCAATTCCTTAAAGGATAACATTTAATTGGGGCTGGCTTACAGGTTCAGAGGTTCAGTCTTGTATCATCAAGGGTGGGAGCATGGCAGCATCCAGGCAGGCATGGTACAGGAGGAGCTGAGAGTTCTACATCTTCAAGAGTTCTACATCTGAAGGCTGCTGGCAGAATACTGACTTCAAGGCAACGAGGGTGAGGGGAAGCCCCTGCCCACAGTGACAGATCTACTCCAACAAGGCCACACCTTCTAATCCTGCCACTCCCTAGGCTGAAGGCTGAGCCTATACCAAGCACCACACTGACCCACTAGTTATGTTTCCAGGCCTGCAGGCCAACTTCAAACCATGAAGGGAGCTGCGGCCTGAGGGGAAGCCAACATGGATTATTTCTCTTCCAACAACCTTTTTGTGGTACTTAGAGCTTGAACCCAGGGCCTTGCTATGTTAAGCAAGGGCTCGGTTGAGCTACATCTCCAGATCCCTTTTATTTATTTTAATTCATGTATATATTGTATTTATTTATTTTTAATCAGGGTCCCTCTCTACATGGGTAGGCCTGGCTGTTCTAGAACTCTCTGCCTGGCCATAAACTCACAGAGATTGTCCTGTCTCTGCCTCCGGAGTGCAGGGACAGAAGATGTGAGGCTTCTGCGGCTCACCCAACCTACAGACTGGCAAGGAGAGTTTTTGTTCAGTCAAGAAACACACAGAAGCCAGGAGGTGGTGGTGCACAACTTTAATCTCAGCAATCAGGAAGCAGAGGCAGGGAGATCTCTGTGAGTTAGGGGCCAGCTTGGTCTATAGAGTGAGATCCAGGACAGCCAGTGCTACACAACACAGTGAAAGCCTGTCTCAAAAGAGGGAGGAAAGAAAGAGAGAGAGAGAGAAAGGTGCACCCTAGGAGGGACACATCTGTGTGTGTATGTGTGTGTATGTTTGTGTGTGTGTGTGTGTGTGTGTGTGTGTGTGTGTATGTGTGTGTGTGTGTGTTAATTTTACTTCTGGCAAAAACTCCCTGTGTTTATTCTGTGAGATATAAACAGCCT